>NW_008347131.1:223379-257547 GCF_000622305.1 Nannospalax galili
TTTTTTGGTCTTTTTGAGACATGGTCCTGGAACTCACTATGTAGCCCAGGCTGGCCTTGAACTCACAGAGATCCACCTGCATCTGCCTCCCAAGTGCTGGGATTAAAGGCGTGCACCACCACACCCGGCTTAAGAGTCTTTTAAATAGGCCCCCTGAAGGGGTACCCCAATTGCCACACTCTACATCCCTGTTCAGCATGGAAGAAGCCAGAGCGGTCTGCATCCCAATTCCCCATGGACGAATTGGGTTACCTCTTCAAAAATAATAAAAATAAAAATAAAATAAATCCTTGCTCTCCTAGAAGGTACTAAATGAGATTATACCTTGATTTGGCATCCCTATTAGTCTAGGGTCTGACAATAGCCCAGCTATCATATCCTGTGTATCTAAAACCT
The DNA here is from genome assembly GCF_000622305.1 of Nannospalax galili. Classification (NCBI taxonomy): domain Eukaryota; kingdom Metazoa; phylum Chordata; class Mammalia; order Rodentia; family Spalacidae; genus Nannospalax; species Nannospalax galili. Next base: position 223,776 of record NW_008347131.1, read on the forward strand.
TAGCTTCTGTCCTCCAGATTGGAAATTACATTGTGTCTCTCACCCCCAGAGTTCAGAACAGGTGAAAGGATGAATAGAACTATTAAGGAAACTTTGACTAAGTTAATAACAGAGACTGATGGTAACTGGTAAGTAAGGAAGAGTATAAGTACTCTTTCTTTTGCCCTTTACAGGGCTTATACTGAGTTCAGTATTGTATAACTATATTAATTCACCAGTGAACCTAAAAATTTTATAGCCACTTTTGAAAGAGATGTAGCTTTGCTCTAGAAACTGTTATTGAGTATGTTAAAGCTATAATGAAATGCTTTTTCTAAAAAAAAAAAAAAAAGGCAGATGTACTCCTTATGTAAAAGGAATTACTCCCTTTGAGATCTTGTTTGGGCGACCTCCACCCCTTACTTCCCACTTAGGGGAGGAACACCTGGTGGAAATATCTAATTATAGCCTTTCACAGTCATTGCAGGCTCTGCAAAATGCTCTGAGCTAGGTACATGGACTAGTGCAGGAGGCTCATGAGCCCAGTCATCCCTCACTGACCACTGAACAGACAGATGTGGAACCTGGTGATTGGATTTGAGTCTGCAGACATCAAGCACCTAACCTCAAACCCAAGTGGGCTGGTCCGTACCCAATCATCTTGCTGACTCCAACTGCTGTTAAAGTTGCTGGACGTGCCCACTGGATTCACTGTTCCCAAGTTAAGAGAGCTCATCTGGACCACATTCCTCAAACATGGACGGTAAAAAAAAAAAAAAAACAAAAAAAACCCCCAGACAATCCTCTCAAAGTAAAACTGATAAAAGAATCTTAATTCTTATGTTCTTCTTCTGGATAATAAAAACTGTAACTGGGTACAGCGACCAAAATCCCCATGAGCCATCCCCTGATAACTGGGTATTAAAAAGAACCTCAGATGGTAAGATCTTAGCCACTAACACTACTACTAGCCACTCCCTCAGCTGTCTGGCCTTTATGATCTGTTTTCTTTAGAAGTAAGAAGATGGAGATGTTTTCTTTAGAAGTTTAAGATGTTTTCTTTAGAAGTAAGAAGGAGATGTCCCATCTCCTTGACTCTGGGGATATGGAACTCCTAGTCATGAGAAACAACTGCAAAGCCTACAGGTTTATGGATGTCCAGCAGATGGGAGTCCAGAATGTAATCGTGAGAATGAGTGGCATTGTGGGACTTGGGGTTGTGAGACGTTTGCCTCATGGATTGGATCTAAGGATAAATGAATTACCTTTCAGTGTGGTATTCTTGGTATAACAGTGGGAAAATTTAACCCCTTAGTCTTAAAGGTATTAAATGGACATGATAAAAGTTGGCTTGCAGGGAAGACGTGGGGAATACGAATGTATGCTTCAGGAGAGGACCCTGGATCAGAATTTACTATTCAAAAGTTTGAGATTCCCTTAAGTCTTCCAGTACCTATAGGACCTAACAAAGTCCTTAATCCTCCCTTGCCACCAAAGCCACTTCCTACTACGATAGAGCAACCCCCTATTACATATGCTAGTTCCCATAGTGTTTCACGATGGGACCCCTGTGAATTATCTAAGTCTAAAGTCTCACAAGAGACTGCTGGCTCTGCTTGGACCCTAGACCTCCTTACTATATAGGAATAAGAGCTTTTAAGTCTGTAGGAATAGGTCCCTCTTATATTCGAAATCTGACTTAGAAAAGGCCTTTGTCCTTGGGGTTCTAAACCTATGCTTACTCTTGGTAGTTTATCAGGTAGAGGAATCTGTTTTTATGGTCATATTTATGACTTATCTTTATCTCCCTACAATGAGATGTGCAATCAATCTTATGTTCTCACTTCATCTCCAGAAGAATTATATTATTTAGTACCACCAGAAGGAACTTGGTTTGCTTACACCACTGGGTTAACTCCTTGTATAAGTCAAAGATATTTAACTGTTACTTGTGAGTTCTGTATTTTGGTTCATCTCATGACCCACGTATATTATTATTCAGGGATGGAAATTTGGGAGCATCTGACGCCTCCAAGTAGTGCCCGGTTTTCTAGGGGAATTATGGCGGCTGTCCTGGCACCTGCATTAATAGGAACAGGTATAGTGGGTGCCATAGGAATAGGGACTGCTGTACTCAATAAAGGGGAAATAAATTTTAAAGCTCTCACCTGGCAAATAAATCTAGATTTAAAGGATATGGAACATCAAATTAAAAACTTAACTTACTCCCTTGATTCTTTAGCTGAGGTAATGTTACAAAACTGGCACTGGGTGAAAAATGTTGCTTCTATGCTAACCATACTGGAGTGATCAGAAATAGTATATTATGTTAGTCCAGCAACAAATTAATGCTGGAGAAAGGGATCTCAGTAATCACCAAAACTGGTATGAGTCCTTATTTTCCTGGTTACCCTGGCTGACCACCTTGTTAAGTACTGTTGCTGGGCCAGTGATTCTTATTCTTTTAATTTTTACTCTTGGGCCTTGTATTTTAAATGCCCTTGTAAAAGTTATTAATCAGAGACTCCAGGCAATAAAACTCATGATATTAAGAACCCAACATAAGCAGTTAATACCAGTGCATGAAGAAAGCTGTACCTAATAGGTCAAGGAATTAACCTTACAACAGGAGTGGGGAATGAACTGGCTCAGCAAACTTACCTAAGTTATTCCATTTTGTTCAGAGCCATTTTAGCAGCAACTTTGCTCCATGCCAAAAGGAAAAGGGGGGCAACTTTGGGTCTTGGGAAATTGTCCTAGCCACGAACCATGGAATGTGCTAATTCCAGACATTTTACATCTGGCTAACTGTTTGTTTGTGCTTCTGTAACTTGCTTGCTATTTTAGGTCACCTTGACACAAACACAAAGTATAAGACCACCCTGTTATTGTATGACCACCCGGTAACTGCTGATTTCAGCTTTCTTACTATACTTGTTATGGCTAGATAGTTGACTAATTTTAAAATTACAAAGTTGATTGCCAAGTTATATGACTGTATCACTTGTCTGTATAATGATTGGTTGTTGATTAATAGATTCAAAGTTCTGCTATGTTGTACAAACCTGACTGGTTCACAAATGTCCTGCTTGAAAATATTTCTGTAATCCTATAAAAACTCTGACCCGACAATCATCAGGGCTGCTTCTACTCCCGAGACAGACAGCCCAACTGGTCAAAAAATAAAATTTACCTTGCTACTTTTCTTAAAGTGGTGCTGGTGATTTTTGAGAACTCTGTCCTATAACACATGGGATATAGTTACAATTTCCATTTGCCTAGTGTGTGGTATTAACTGTTTATACATATTTTGTCTTAATTTTTCTAAAAAGAGTGACAGTAGAAAATAAATACTAAATTTCAAATTCAGGTCTAAACTATAGGAGTGGAAGATGCAGGATTAGAAGGTTCCTGTTTCAAATCCTACATCCCTCTCTCCTCATCTCTCTCATTAGAATCACACAGTATATGCCAAAATGAGTTACCATTCCCAAACCACCTTTCCAAAACAGAGTTCTGACAGTTTCTCATACCAATATACAATATCTATCATCCCATCAGTAAATCATGATGACAAAAGGTGAAATATAGAAATAGGTAAGGATTGGTTTGAGTGGAGAGCTATTTTAGTATATTTATTAGGAAATGTCATAACTTAAAATTAAGCCTTATGGAGGGGTGGGGAGCCAAAAAAAGATTAAGACTTACAATCCCAATTAACTAATTTTCTTGAAAAAGTACTGTTTTAATCTTAGAGAAGTCACAGACTGTAGGTGTTGAAAGATAAACACTAAACAGCTATTAAAACAAAAACCCACCTCATCTTTAGCTAACATTGTGAAACATACCCTGATTATAAAATACAGCAATGAAGAAACATGCCTCATTTGGCAATTTCATTGCTTCCACACAAAGCTAATTTTCTCTTACGCTCTATTTCATCTTTGTACATGTACCTTTTGGAATTCTTCCATGCAGGCTAGCCTTTCCTTCCAGTTACTGCTGTCTAGAAGCTGCATACAGGTGGGGGGGAGAACAGCTGAAGCTTTTTCTTCACATACTTCAATCTATAAGATATAACATATGTTATAATTATTGTTTGAGGAGCCAAATGGTAAACATAGAAAATTAACCCAGCAAAAACTAAAAGAACATGCCTACAGGTATACAGTAGTATCTGAGACTTCTGCCACAGAAAGGATTTCTGTTCAAGAAAGTACCTATCTATGGTGCACACCTTTAATGCACTCAGGAGGCAGAGGCAGAAGGATCTCTGTGAGATTGAGGCCAGCTTGATCTCCAAAGTGAATTCAGGTCAGCTGGAACTATAAGGAGACCCCATCTCAAGAAAGAGACAAAAAGATAAAAAAAAGTATCTATCAGTAGCTAAGAGATATCAATTAACATGTGACAGACCCAGCAAAGGAAGAACTCAAATCTCTTCCTAGGCCTTAACTTACCTTTCTACTGTTTTAGTTTTAAGGCACAGCATGTAATACTCACTGAAAGTTCTGGCTCCACTATTTCTTTGGTCTCCAATCCTTTCTTATTCTTGGTTCCGGCACTCACTGAACCTCCTGGTGCAGTCGTTTTCCCTTTCTTAGGTGGCCCACCAGCCTGAAGAAAAATTTTAAGTCATAAACTACTTAAAAATTTAGAACAGTGATTATTAATTTTAGGGTTCACAGATCATCTTCAAATTTTTATTAAAATGAGATCATCCAAAAGCAAACATATTTTACTATCCACAGAATTTAGCAAAATGGCAAACACAGAGAGACCCAAAGACCATCCATGGAGTACACTGCATATTACGAATTTCTAATTCAAATAAGTTAATGAAATAAAAACTAGTGGAATTATACTATATATATATATATATATATATACACACATATATATATTAATATTTTTATTTTATATATATGAGTGTATTGCCTGCATGTATGTGAGTACATCTGTGTCGTGCAATGCTGTGGAGGTCAGAAGAGGGCTTTGGATTCCCCTGGAACTGGAGTTAAGGACAGCTTGTAGCTGCCAGGTGGGTGCTATGAATTGAATCCAGGTCCCTCTGCAAGGGCAGTCAGTACTCTTAACCACAGAGCCATCTCTCCAGCCCCAGAATTATATTATATTTACAGACCAACTTGCAAGTAATTCTATTTCTTAAATTTTTATTTATTGTGTGTGTACATGTATAATGTCTGTGTGTGCTATAGTCGATATGTAGAGATCAGAGGACACATTCGGGATTTGGTTCTTTGCTTCCATGTGAGATGTGAGACCTGAAGTCAGGTCATCAGTTTAGGTGACAAGTGTCATTACCCACTGAGTCATCTTGTTGACCCTATTTGTGTGTTCATGCATGTGCATGTATGTGTATATGTACAAGTTCCTGTGTATGTTCATGTATGGAGTCTGTGTTCTCCTTTTACCATGTGGAATTCTGGGGATCAAACTTGGGTAATCAGTCTTGGCATTTACCAGCTGAGTCATCTCTCCAGCTTGAACTGTAAACTTAAAAATGGTTAATATGTGCTGGGCATGGTAGCACATGCCTTTAATCCCAGCACTCGGGGGGCAGAGGCAGGTGGATCTCTGTGAGTTCAAGGCCAGCCTGGTCTACATAGTGAGGTCCAGGACATGTGGGGTTACAGGGAGACCCTGTCTCAAAAAATCAAAAAAAAAAAAAAAAAAAAAAAAAGGTTAGTATGTTTAACATAACAAACAGAAAAAAGAAAAAAATACATCATTACCTTTTTTGGGGGGTGGGGCAGGGCAGCCAGACTGGATGGATAGGTAAGCCAACTAAAAACTGTATCTGAGGTTGTTTTTTTTTTTGTTTTTTGTTTTTTTTTTGGTCTTTTTGAGACAGGGTCTCCCTGTAGCGTCAACTAATCTGGAACTCACCTCACTATGTAGACAAGGCTGGCTTCAATCTTGCAGAGATCTGCCTGTCTCTGCCTCCAAGTGCTGGGACTAAAGGTATGCACCACCATGCTCGGCTTATCATTACCATTTGTATCTCTAGTAAAAATTTTTTTTAAAAATTACATTTATTTTGCACGTATGTATGTGCACATGTGCAGCTCAGAGGATAACTTTTTAGCATTGGTTCTCTCCTTCCACTATGTGGGTCCCAGGGACAAACCCAGGCTGTCCAGGCTTGGTGGTGAGCACCATTACCTGCTAAGGAATCTCGCCAGCCTCTAGTAAAATTTTTTTTTTTCCTTTTGGTCTTTTTGAGACGGGGTCTCCCTGTAAGCCCCAGCTGTCCTGGAACTTACTATGTAGACCAGGCTGGCCTTGAACTCACAGAGATCCGCCTGCCTCTGCCTCCCGTGTTGGGACTACAGGTGTGCGCCACCATGCCCAGCTCTAAATCCTATTTTTAAAGCCGTAAAACCATCTATTAAGCCAGGTGTGGTGGCGCAAGTCTGTAATCCCAGCAATTAGGAGATTGAGGCATAAGGATCACTCTGAATGTAAGGCAAGCCTGGACTACATGGTGAATTCCAAGCCAGTCTGGGTTAAGTGATAACTTGTTTAAAAAAAAAAAAAAAAAAGTATTAACCTTAGTAGTAGGTGCCTTTTTTAATGGTCCTGGTTTGGGGGCTGAAATGTCCTTTGTGTCTTTGTCCCCTGCAGTCCCTGATGCAGCAGTCCTTCCAGGTACAGGCTTGAATTCCTTCTTTTCAGCTGCAGATCCAGCTTTCTTACCATGTACCAGCTCTACTTTTTCTGAGCATTCTTTGATCTGAAGAATGAAAGTAATTTGAACATCATTATACCCAGCTCTGAAACACAATCACCACATTATTACTCAGGAATCGATTCTTTAAAAAAAATTTTTTTTTTATTTATTATTTTAATTATCGATTCTTTTTTAAGATTTTATTTTTATTCATGTATATATGTGTCTGTGTAGGTGTGTGCCCACAGAAGTCATAAGAGGACATTGGATTCCCTAGGGATAAAGTTATAGGTGTTTGTGAGCTGCCTGACATGGGTTCTGGAAATGGAATCCAGGTTCTCCACAAAGCAACAGTGTTCTTTTAAAAAAATATTTATTGTTTTTATTTTACGTGTATGAGTGTATTGCCTGCATGTGTGTAAGTGCACTCATGTCATGCAATGCCCACAGAGGTTAGGAGAATGTGTGAGATCTTCTGGAGGTGGAGTTATGAGGGGTTATTAGCTGCCATGTGTGCTGGGAATTGAACCTGGGTTCTGTGCAAGAGCAGCAAGTGCTATTAACTGCTGAGTCATCTCTCCAGCCCAGTAATAAGCATTCTTAACTGCTGAGTCATCGCTCTAGTCCCAGGAAGTAATTTTAAGCCACAAACTGTACATGAGAATTTAGAAAAAAATTCTAAGTTTTTTTTTTTCCAATTCTAATTTGTGACTTTCTTGGCAGGAGAATTGCTTATGTTTTATTTATTCACAAATTAGAATTACAAAAAAGAAAACCTGAATGTACAAAGGCTATGATTCTGATGAAAGACATCTGCATTTAAAAAGGTAGTTTTCTGGGCTGGAGAGATGGCTCAGCGGTTAAGAATACTGGTTGTACTTGCAGAAGACCTGGGTTCAAATTCCAGCACCCACATGGCAGCTAACAACTGTCTGTAACTTCAGTCACAGGGGATCCAACAGCCTCTTCTGTCCTCCACGGGCATTGCACGACACGGGTGCACTTACAAAATAAATAAATAAAAAGGTCATTTTCCAGATTACCTTTTCTACAGATTGGTTATTCAGCTTTGGTTGGTTATAATTTGAAAGGTGTTTCTATTAACAGTATCCCTTAGGCTAAAATTTAAATAGTGTTTTTAAACTTTGGTCTGAACTCTCATTAGAAAATGCAGAAAGTTTTGTAAGTTGATTATCAGAAGTCTTTTCCCCCCCTCAGTAAAACAGAGTAACAAAAATGTCCAGAGAACTCCTCCAAAACTTGTTTTATTAAAAAAATGTATTACTTTTATATTTTTGTGCCTGAGGGTACTGCCTTCATGTATTTAACTGCATCTGTGCTATGCAATGCCATGGAGGTCAGAAGAGGACATTGGATTCCCTTGGGACTAGAATTACAGATGGTTTTTAGTCACCATGTAGGTGCTGGGAATTAAACCTGGGTCCTTTTCAAGAGCAGCCAGTACTCTAAAATGCTGAGCCATCTCTCTAATCCCTAAAACTGCATGTGCATGCAGCATAAACTTTCTTTTTGCAAATATTTTATTTATTTATTTATTTATTTATTTATTTATTTATTTATTTATTTATTCATTCATTCATTCATTGGTTTATTTGTCTTTTTGAGACAGAGCCTCCCTGTAGCCCCAGCTGTCCTGGAAAGCTGGGCTGGCCTGGGAGCAGGGCCCAGGAAAGATGCTGGCTCCAGGAAGCTGGTGGCTGTGCCACCCAGGGATACAAAGGGGGGTGGGCGATTTAAAAAATATTATTTTTATTTTATGTGAATGAATGTATTGCCTGCATATATGTAAATGCATCCTTGTTGTGTAATGGCTGAGGTCAGAAGAAGGCGTTGTATCCCCTGGAACTAGAGTTATGGATGGTTGTTAGCTGACATGTGGGTGCTGGGAACTGAACCCAGATCCTCTCTCTGCAAGAGCAGTCAGTGTTCTTAACCACTGAGCCATCTCTAGTCCCTAAATTTTCTTTCCTACAGAAAGTGGTAATTTAAAAAATCCTGACCAAAAGGATGTAAGAACTCTGGTTTCCTTTTTTTCTTTTTTATTAAATTTATTCTTTGTCAATTTTATACACAAATATAGTTCATTCTAATTACTTATGGTAACCCTATCCTATCGTAACTCCCTTTCACCCCTATTACTGGCCCCTCCTCCCTATAAGTCCCTTTCTCACATTCATGTCTTTTTATTTTTTGGTTTTTAAAAAAATTAATTCATTTATTTTTATGTGTATGACCGTTTTACCTGTATTATGTTAATTACACCCGTATGTGCAATGCCCACAGAGGCCAGAAGAGGGTGGGTGTCAGATGGACAGTTGTTAGGTGTCATGTGGGTGCTGGGAACCAAACCCAGATCCTCTGTAAGAGCAGTCATTGCTCTTAACTGCTGACCAATGTCAATAGCCCCATCTTTTCATTTTGTATTATGATCCACTGAGTTTAACCAGGGCCATTTAGCCAATACTTCATCACAAAGAGGTAGGGGTACTTTGAAATTTCTAAGGGGTAATAGCCACAATGCAAAGAGATAAGACTTGCTCGGTTTTATTTTAATTTATTACTAACCTACCTTGTCAAGTTTGAGTTTGTCTACATCGGCTAAGAATGGGTTTACTGCTTTCTCTCCAACCACCTTCAAAGCAGTACCCAATGCTTCAAATGCAGCATCTCTGACTTCAGGAGCAGAATCATTGATGTGCTGTACAGAAATAAAATGATATTTAATATAAAAATCTCCAGACATTACTAATTTAATCCTGAACAATATTTACTGGATAAGATTTTTTCCTTTATTATTTACTGAAGCTAATTACAGTTTTCTTTCTGCCAAGTAAAAGTTAATCTTTTATAATTCTTTCTGGGTTAAAGAACCCTTTAGTTAATCTATTCTCCAAGTAAATACTTTCATTTCCTTTTCTCGTCTATCTAAAATGTCCTGCTTCCTAATGGTCTTTAAATATTCCCAATGTGATATTTATGTTTGACCAGATTCAGCTCAACACCAGTATATGCTCAAGTAAGAAATGAAGTGCTTATCAGTTAGTGGAATTGTAAAGCTAACTTATTTTTTCCTTCAAGCATAGAATAAGCCAGGTGTGGTGGCACATGCCTTTAGTCCCAGCACTTGGTTGGCAGAGACAAGTGAATTTCTGTGAGACTGAGGCCAGCCTGGTCTACATAGTGAGTTCCAGGCTAACTGGGGCTACAGGGAAACCCTGTCTCAAAAAGCTTAAAAAAACAACAAAAAAACAACAAAAAAAATGAGAACACAGTTATAAAATTTGGATGCACAGGTTCTTTTCCACAAAAAAAATCACAATATATAGTATTAAAGTCAAGTAGTCACTGTACTTAATTATTAGGAAAAAAACATTGTATAAAATATTCCCCCAGTTACCTTAAGTAGAGCAGCACAAAAGGGCTTTAGTAAACTCTTTGGCAGGGTAGCGGCAGTGCAATGACGGAAGCTTCTTGCAATAAAAAGTGATGTTTGCTGCTTGATAGTTGGATTTTTATTATCCATTACTGCTAAAACATCCTCACTGATGTTCTGTAGTGTAGTCTTAAGAAGAAAATATGATCAACGAGTCAAAATACGATACTGACAAAATTTATTAAGATAAACCCCACAAATTTCATGCTGCCAACTTACAGTGAGGAAGACTGCATCAATTGCCTCCTGCAGGGCTTGTACCACTTGAGGCTTCTTTTCTTTGAATTTCTCCAAAATGGTTGGTACAACCTGTAAAAGTGAACAGTTAGAACAAAATTTTAACAAAAAGGAATCAGGTACGGGTATATACTGTAACATGGCTGAAAAAACCAGTCACACACTATCACATACTCCATTTTTTTTTTTTTTTTTTGAGACAGGATCTCACTATGTAGCCCTGGTTGTCCTGGACTTGCTATGTAGACCAGGCTGACCTTAAACTCAGAGATCCACCTGCCTGTGCCTCCTGAGTGCTGGGATTAAAGGTGAGCACCACCACGCCCCACATACTCTATGATTCTATTTCTATGAAATGTCTGGGTTGGAGAGGTAGCTCAGCAGTTCAGAGCACTTGCTGCTTGCTCTTCCAGAGGACCCAGGTTCAGTTCCCAGAGCTCACATGGTGATTCACAACTGTCCAAAATTCCTATTCCAAGTGATCTGACATCCTTCTCTGGCCTCCAAGGTCATCAGGCACACACATAATATAGTGCACATTCATATAAACAGGTAAAACACGCATACACATAAAATGAAAATAAATAATTTTTTTTTTTTTTGGTCTTTTTGAGACAGAGTCTCCCTATAGCCCCAGCTGACCTAGAACTCACACAGATCCACCTGCCTCTGCCTCCTGAATACTGGAATTAAAGGTGCGTGCCACTATGCCTGGTTTCTGAAACAAATAAATCTTTAAAGAACATATTCTATAATCCTATTTATACAAAATATCAAATCCATAGTGACAAGGAATAGATTAATAACTTCCAGGGTTTTTAAGGGAGAAAAGAATGAGGTGTAACTTTATGGTAACAGATAGTTTGTTTTGGGGATGCTGAAAATGTTCTAGAATTAAGACAGCAGTGATTAGCAGGAATTTTATAATATCGTTCCATAAAACCTATTAAAACCAATGACGCTGGTTTTATTAAAACAAACAAAAAAGGGGGCTAAAGAGATCGCTCAGAGGACCTGGGTTTGGTTCCCAGAACCTACACGGTAGCTAATAACCATCAGCAACTCCAGTGCCAGGGGATCTGAAATCCTCATCTGGCCTCTGCACAGGTTACATGCACTGTGCCTTACATACATGCAGGCCAAAGTCATATACATTAAAAATAAAAATTAAAAAACAGAAACAAAAAAACCCCAAATAGTAAACATTTAAGCTGAATAAAAATTCATTTCCAGAGCTGGGTGTGGTGGTGCATGCCACCTTTAATCCCAGCACTTGGAAGGCAGAGGCAGGCAGATCTCTGAGTTCAAGGCCAGCCTAGTCTAGTCTCCACAGTGAATCCAGGGGGGCCAGCTATGACTACAGGGAGATCCTGTCTCAAAAAGACCAAGGGGGGGGGAGTAATTTCCATGGGTGGTGCAGTAGCTCAGTTGGCAGAGTGCCTGCCAAGCATGCTGGGTTCAATCTCCAGCACTATATAAACTAGGCATTGTGGTATACACCTATAACTTGGAAGGTGATGGCAAGAGGATCAGAAATTTAAGATCATTTTCAGGTACACAGTAAGTTTGAGACCTGACTGGGATACAGGAGCCCATCTCAAAAAACAAAACAAAAGTCATTTCTTTTTTTCTGGAGACAGGGTCTCACTTGTATCCCTGGCTGGCCTGGAAATGGATATGTAGGACAAACTTGCTTGGTACTCACAAAGATCCACCTGCCTTTGCCTCCCAAATGCTGGAATTAAAGGCATATGCCACTATGCCTATCTCATTTCTTTTGTTAAAGGGCATAAGAATCTCAAACTGGAATATTTAAGTTTTCATTTTTTCCTACTATACCAATGACTCTCAATCTATTTTCTGCCTTTACTTCTAACGTGTAATCATAAAGTCATTTCAATCAATAAAATCTCTCATTGTACAAATGATTCTGAGCTAAGAGGACTTAAGGTTCTAGCTCCCAATTTTCCTCTCCCACCCAAAAGTCTGCTATTCCTCACTGGTCTGGGATGTCTCCTACTCTTTTACTAGATTAAAGGGGGGTGGGAGGAGAAAACAATACCAGAAATTACACCAACTTGTACTCAGAATTACATGTCCATATTAAAGAACAAAGTTTATTGTTTTTTGTCTTTTTGAGACAGGGTCTCCCTTGTAGCCCCAGCTGGCCTGGAACTCACTATGTAGAGTTTGGCCTTGAACTCACAGAGATCCACCTGCCTCTGTCTCCCAAGTGCTGGGACTAAAGGCATGCACTACCCCCCCCAGGTAAAGAACAAAGTTTAATAGTAAAGTTAGATTTTTTTTTTTTTTTTTTTTTGGTCTTTTTGAGACAGGGTCTCCCTGTAGCCCCAAGCTGTCCTGGAACTCACTATGTAGAGCAGGCTGGCCTTGAACTCACAGAGATCTGCCTGGCTCTGCCTCCCGAGTGCTGGGATTAAAGGCATGTGCCACCACACCTGGCTCCCGTAAAGTTAGAACTTTTAAAACTTTTATCTTCTAGACTACTACTACCAATTCACTAAACATCATACATATATACTAAGTGTCAGATATTGTGTGAGCAGGTAAATTAAAGGTATGTTTGGCAAAGGAAGGTGCTCGAGGATCGAACTCACATCCTTAGTCCTATAGATTATAAAAGATCATGGCAACAAAACAATACTTATCTTTAAGATTTCACAGAAGTGATATAGAGCAAAAAGAATATAATTTCATGAGAAATATAAAGGACTTTTAACTAGCAAGGGTTAGTTTTTTGTTGTTTTGAGACACAGTCTCATTATGCGTTGCTGGCTGGTCTGGAACTCACAATGATCCACCTGCCTCTAGGATTAAAGGTGTGTGCCACTATACCCAGCTGCCAGGTTTAGGTCTTAAGCTGAAAAAATTATCAAGATATTGGGCTAGGGATGTAGGTGAGTTGAAAGAATTCTTGTCTAGTATAAAACACACAAAGCTTAGGTTCAATTTTAGGTTCACACAAAATTGGACATGGTGCCACATGCCAGTAAACCCAATAATTGGAGTTGGGGCTGGAGTCAGAGGCAGGAGATCCCACAGTTCAAAAACCTCAATATGATGGCTCAGTGTGGTGATATATGCCTTTAATTGCAGCATTTATAGGTGGATCATTTTTAGTTCCAGGCTAGCCTGGTCTACATACTGAGTTCCAGACCAGTCATGGCTGCATAAGGCCCTGTCTCAAAAGAAAAAAAAAAAAAAAATTAAAAAGAAAACGTTTGATGTTTCTTTTTTTAAAAAAATATTTTATTATTTTTATTTTATGTGTATGAGTGTATAGCCTGCATGTACATGAGTGCACTTGTGTCATGTAAATGCCACGGAGGTCAGAAGGCTTCGGATTCCCCTGGAACTGGAGATAAGGACAGTTTGTAGCGGCCATGTGGGTGCTGGGAATAGAACCGGGGTCCTTTGCAAGAGCAGTCAGTGTTCTTAATTGTTGAGCCATCTCTCCAGCCCCAAGTTTGATGTTTCTTAATTAAAAATCTTTTTATTTGGGGGGCTGGAGAGATGGGCTCAGCAGTTCAGAGTACTGGCTGCTCTTAAAGAGGACCCAGGTTCAGTTCCAAGTACCTATATGGCAGCAAACAACTGTCTGTAACTCTAGTTCCAGGGACTCTCTTCAAGCTTCTGTGGGTACTGCACACAAGGGTGCACTTACATGCAGGCAAAACACTCATACAATAACACATAAAATAAATAAATAAAAATTAAATTTATTTTTATTTATTTGTATGTATGTGTGCATGTGTATATTTGTATACCTGCACATTTGCCACACCCATGAATTTGGAGGGCAAAGGACATCTTGCAAGAGTCAGTTTTCCCTTCCACCATGTGGGTTACAGGAACCAAGCACAGGTTGTCAGGCTTGGTGGCAAGCATCCTTACCAGTTATAGGTATATGTTATTTTTAATTTTACTCTTTTGCATGTGTGTGTGTGTGTGTGTGTGTGTGTGTGTGTGTGTGTGTGTGTATGGGCTCATGTGAGTGTACATGGAAGTCAGGAGGGCATCTGATCCCCTGGAGCTGCAGTGTTGAGATTTGAACTTGGGTCTTCTGCAAGAATAGCCAGTGCTCTTAACCACTGAGCCATCTCTCCAGCCTCCTTAATAGGGATTTTACAAGTTGTTTTCTACCTTGAAAAGTTATTCCTTAACATAAAAGTATAAGATATTCTAATAAATAACACAAAAATAAGCAAACGCATACACATATTTAAATATTTCTATGAAATAATTTTGATCCAATTATCATTTATAGGCCCAAGGGTCTACAGACTGTGTGTGTGTGTGGGGTTACATATATGTACACATGTAAAGATCAATATTGGGCACCTATCTCTATGGTGATCTACCTTTTTTTGGTCTTTTTTTTTTTTTGGTCTTTTTGAGACAGGGTGTCCCTGTAGCCCCAGCTGCCCTGGAACTCATTATGTAGACCAGGCTGGCCTTGAACTCACAGAGATCCGCTGCCTCTGCCTCCCAAGTGCTGGGACTACAAGCCTGTGCCACCACGCCCCGTGTTTTTTTGTTTGTTTGTTTGTTTTTGGTGTTTTTTGAGACGGGGTCTCCCTGTAGCCCCAGCTGGCCTGGAATTCACTACGTAGACCAGGCTGGCCTTAAACTCACAGAATCCGCCTGCCTCTGCCTCCCGCGCTGGGACTAAAGGTGTGCACCACCACGCCAGCTAAGATTTGAATTTTTATTTTATGGGTATGAGTATTTTGCTTGCATGTATATAAGTGCATCCATGTTGTACAATGCCTGAATAGGCCAGAAGGGAGCATCAGATTCCCTGGAATGGAAATTATATAGATGGTCGTCAGCTGTCATGTGGGTGCTAGAACCAAACCCAGGTCCCCTGGAAGAGTAGCCTGTGCTCCTTTCTGCTGAGCCGTATCTCAAACTCCCTGTCCACCTTATTTTATTGAGTCAGGGTCTCTCACCGATCCTGGAGCTCACTGTTTCAGGTAGGCTAGCTTGTTAGCAAGCCCAAGATATCCACCTGTTTCTTTCTTCCCCCACTGCTGGGGTTACACTACCACACCTGCCTTTTATGTGGGGCCTAGGGATCCAAACTCAGGTACTCATGCATGCACTGCAAGTACTCTACCCCGAGCCCCAAGTTCACCTTTTCTAAAAAAAAGTTCATTCAGTTTTCATTGTGTAGCTCAGTTGGCCAGGTTGACCTTGAATTCTAAATCTTCCTGCCTCAGTCCCTTGACTGCTATGATTACAGGTGCACACTATTCTGCATACTTATTTTTTAGATAGATTCTGACTATATTCTCAAAGCTGGCCTCAGTACCACTGGATTCCAGTGATCCTCTGACATCAACCTTCCAAATAGCATGTTTGGTCTACACTAGGGCTTTATTTTTATTGTCCTGCTCATAGGTCAGTCATGATTTATTTTTATTTTTGTTAGTGTCTACTTTTGTTAAGTACTCAAAATATTTTTAATGTATGAGTAAGCAACTTCAAACACCATAGCTGAAGTGAGGCTACATATTAGCATCATAATAATAAAACTGGCAAATGACTAGGGACTTTTAGGAGACCTTGGAGTCAACCTAGAATAAAATGATCAAGTGGACAAGAAGTTAAATTCTAAATGTCAACATGCTCAATTTTTCATTCTAAGCAACTGAAACCTGATTTAGAGGCTAACTGGTAACTGCCATAGTTAAAGAAAATATCTATTACCAACCTTGATTGCTACCGAACTTATACAAAGAAAATATTACATTCAATAAATGCCTTCAGAGTCTTTTTGAATAAGTTAAACTGAGGTGTCATCTAGTATAACCTACACAAAATGTCTCAAATATATCACTACTTTTTTATTTTATGTGTATGAATGTATTGCCTGCATGCATGTAAGTGCACCCATGTTGTGCAATGCTCACGGAGGTCAGAAGAGGGCATTGGAGCCTCTGAAACTGGAGTTTTGGACAGTTGTTAAGTGCCATGTGGGTGCTGGGAATTAAACCCAAGTCCTCTGCAGCAGCAGTCAGTGCTCTTAATTGCTGATCCATCTCTCCAGTCCCGAGGATATCATTACTTTTAAAAAGGAAAATACTATGAAACATTTTATAGACCAGGTGTGGTAGCAGACACTTTTAATTCCAACACGCCGGAGGTGGAGACAGAGGCAGGTAGACCTCTGTGACTTCCAGGCCAGATGGGGCTACAGGGAGATACTGTCTCAAAAACAAAACAAAACATTAAAAGAACAACAAAAACCCCCACATTAATCATTATTAACCTCACTTATAGTTTTGCTTTGCCTCTCCTACTCTTATTTTCATTTAGTTGTAAAAGCAAAGCAAGGTAACAGTAAGTAAATAATAAGCAAATATATTAAGTACTTTAGGTAAAGTGTTTGGTTTTCTATGTAAGCTTTATAAAATTTGTGAGGAGCCAGCTGAATACTAATAAAACAGGAGATGCTTACTTTGGCCAATATATAAAGATTTATGCCAGAAAGCTGTTTTAAAGCATGAAACAAACTAGCCTGCCAGTTTTGAAAATTTTATAGATTTGTATCTAGATAGAATATACTTACATGCCCTGCATATTGTCCAAATTTTTTCCTTAACCCAACAGCCAGACCAGTAAGACATTTTGCTGCCAAAGCTACCAACATGACATTGGTGTCCTTTCCAACAACCTGTGGAAAGGGTAAAAAAGAAAACAAAATAGTTATAGTCCTGTAGAAAGGATTACTGAAAATGAGAATGTATTCTCAAAAGAACTCTTGAAAGATATTATGCTAATGGAGAACCAATTTTATTTCCTACATAAAAGGAAAATCTTTAGACTTCTTTGATAATAGTGAATTTAGAAGTCTTCATTCATTGTGTGACTTTTTTTTTTTTTTTTTTTCAGTCTTTTTGAGACAGCTTCTCCCTGTAGCCCCAGCTGTCCTGGAACTCACTATATAGGCCAGGCTGGCCTTGAACTCACAGAGACCCACCTGCCTCTGCCTCCCGGGTGCTGTGATTAAAGGTGTGCGCCACCATGCCCGGCCTGTGTGACATTTTTTAAACCATATTTATTTTCTGGGTGAGTGTGCAAGTGCCATGCCCTGCATATGGAGGTTAGAAGATAACTTGGGGGAATCAGTTCTCTAATTCCACCATGGGGGTCGTCCCAGAGATCCAGCCAAGCTTGGCAACAAGTACCTTTACCCATTGAGTCATCTCACCAAATCGGTAACCCCCACCACCACCTCCTTTGGAGCTGAGGACTGAACTCAGAGCCTACCACTAAGCTAAATGCCCAACCTCTCATACATCTTTTTTTTTGAGACAGATTATCACTATGTAACCCAAGTGGGCCTCAAACTTGCCATCATCCTGTTTCTTCTTCCATTATGTTTAGTCTCTTAAAGTTCTACCAATAAAACTCATAAAACCAAAATTTAGTTGAACCTGATGGCACAAGCTGATACTATTTTGAAAGCTGAGACAGAAAGAGAAAGGATTCATGAACTACAGAGTGAGTTCAGACCAACCTGAACAACTTAACAAGAACCTGTCTCAAAATAAAAAGAAAGAAAAGTTAAAAAAGGAAAGAAAGAAAAGAGGGGGAGGGAAGGGGAAGAGAGGGAGGAAAGACAGAATGAATAGAATACAAAAGAAAGAAAACAAATTATGGTGATTAAGGAGTCCTTTGTAGTAGACCCTATCGTTAGACTAAAGAAAGAGAACACTGCGGAGGGAAGCTGCTCTGATTCAAATATAATAGTGTTCCTAAATAGCAATGTACTTGTGATAAGATTAAAAAAAAAAAATCACTGAATTAATACTGATGAAGAGAAATTCAGTGGCCTGCACTGGGGAGATACCAATGCTCCAGCTCCTCTCACTCACCTTCTTCAGGGCTTTCACTAAATCTGCGTAATCCCCCGCCTCCAGTTTGGGGTTTTTCACTAGCACTTCTACAGCCTCCAGGGCTTCTTTTCTCTCTTGCCATTTTTTTGCCTCCTGCAAAAGAGAGTATTAATCACTTGTAGAATATAAAATAGAGCCAAATAAAATACTATCTCATACACTTGATTAGATCTTTTTTTGTTTCAGAAATTTTTTCTGAAGTTAGTTTAAAAACAAAATTGTGGGCTAGAGGGACGGCTCAGCGGTTAAGAACACTGGTTGTTCTTGCAGAAGACTGGGGTTCTAATCCCAGTACCCACACGGCAGCTAACAACTGTCTGTAGTTCCAGTTCCATGGGATCTGATGACGTCTTCTTTCCTCCATGGGCACTGCATGACACGGGTGCACTTATATGCATGCAGGCAATAAGCACGTACACATAAAAATACTAAATAATTTTTTAAAAATTGTAAGAATGCAGTCAATGACGAATCTGTTCATGAAATCTTTATTCACATATAAAATGCATTTTTATAGCCCTAAAGAAAACAATACCATAGTTTTCCATTTTATTTGCTGCTAGTAAAACAAGTATCAAACAGTTAACATCAGAAAAATAACCACTTCACAGTGTCTCACAGCAGCACAATTATAGGAGAAGAATTTCTACATTGGAAAAACTTAAAAGGCCAGAAAAGAACAATTATTAACCAGCAACTTAAACTTTTCTGATCTCGTATACTAGTTTTCTGGCTGTATAATGCTGGTCCATTTGTTTTATAGTTATTAAGTAGAATATGCTTTACTTGAGATTAAATAGTCATACAGCAACTTGAATATCCACTAACTGAAAGAACAGGGGATATATAGATTATAAAGTCACCATGGAGGTGATTACAATTCAATTCAATTATTTGTTAACTGCAATTACTGGAGTAATGGTAGCATGCACCTATAATCTCAGTACTTGGGAAGAAGAGGCAAAGGAATCAAGAGCCAACATGAGTCACATAGTAAGACCTTGTGTCCAAAAACCAGTATTATAGAATGAGACTTTTTTTAAAATTTAAATAGTCTGGTTGGCCTTGAACCTGCAATCTTATTTCAGTCTCTCAAGTGCTGGGATTACAAGCATGTGCCTTCATACCCAGTTGAGTCAGAGGATTTAATGTAGTTTAAGCAGTCATGTGGGATTCCCTAAAAAAAAAGTGATGCTTAAGGTGAGATCTGAAAGGTTAAAGAGGTATTATGAAGTGAATATTGGGAGAATACTATTACAGGCATAAAGAACAGTAGAGGTTAAGGTTCAGTTAAAACACACACACAAAAAAACAAAACCAGTGACCTATTTGCTACTGGGAGAACTACAATATGCCTGAAATAGAAAAGTGAGAAAAATTAGAGATGTGGCTAGAAGGTAAACTGCAGTCTCAAGGTGTCAGACAGTCTCAGTGATTTCAGATAGCATCCTAAGACCCATAGAAGCCCTTGAAAGTACTTTAATCACATTTTAATATGGAAAGATTTGTATTTTCAAAAATGATACCTCTAACTATATCACAAAATGCGATGGGACATGGTAAGAGCACAGGTAAGAGTAGTGATTGGGATAAGACCTGTGTTTCTCAACTGGGGATGATTTTGTCTCCCTTAGGACCTTTAGTGATGTTTGGAGATAGTTGAGTGCTATGACTTTAGAGGATAGTATTACTGATTTTAGAGAAGTCTAGTAGGTAAAAGCCACATAAGCTTCCACAATGCCTATGATAGCCCCACCAATACAAGTTATCTGAAAAAAAAGTCAAGCAATCTTAGCCTAAAGCAATGGTAGTAAGGGAAAAAAGGAAATACATTTTTTAATTAATTCAGATTTTGGGTAAGATACATTTGTTTGTTTTTTAAGTGCCATAATTGTATTATATAAAGGTGGTATGGGAGGAAAGAGACCAAGTAACTATTATATTCTACTAGGGAAGGTATCTGGGCATGGAGGAGGTATACTAAGCAAGGGCTCAGCAGAACATTCTCTAATTTTACCTACATTATCATTTAAAATAAATGAAAGAAATTTAGTCATTACTTACAATTTTGTCATAAAAGTCTTTGGGAAGTTTGGAAAGGATCTCTATTGCTTCCAAAAGCTCATAAGCATCTATCTGAGGTACCTCATCACCATCATCACCACCTTTGAGGAGAAAAAACAGATCTTAAAAACCCAATGGTAGCAGGGTATGGTGGTACACTCATTTAATGCAAGCACTCAGGAAGTAGGCAGATCTCTGAGAGTCAGAGGCCAGTTTGGTCTACATAGCAAGTTCCAAGCCAGCCAGAGCTGCATAGTGAGACCTTGTCTGAAAAAAAAGGAACAAAAAAATAAAAAACTACTACCATCACCACCACCAACAACAAAAACCACAAAATAGTTTGACCTGAGAAGATGGCTCAGCAGGTAAAAGTATTTGTTATACAACTCAAGATCTGGGTTCAGATCCATGGAACTCATGTAAAAGCTGGATGTAGTACTGCAAATGTCTAAAACCTCAGAGCCTACAGGGAGATGGGAAGCTGAGACACGAGAATCTCTAGAAGCTCACGAGCCAGGAAGTCTGGTATATGCAGTGGTGAAGAGACTGTGTCTTAAAACAAGGAATATGACTTAGTGGTTTAAAGCACTTGCTGCTCTTCCAAAGGACCAGAGTTCAGTTCCGAGCACTCATATTGGACAACTCACAATGACTTTTAACTCTAGCTCCAGAGGATCTTATGTTTTCTTTTGGCCTCCTTGGGTACCTGCACACATGTGGCATATACGCACACAAACATATATACATACACACATAAATTAAAATAAATCTTAAAAAAAAAAAACTAACAATAACACAGGGACTGGAGAGATTGCTCAGCAGTTAAGAGTGTGTGCTGCTCTTGTTGAGGACCCAAATTTGATTGCCAGCATGTATACTGGACAGCCCACAACCACCTATAACTTCAGCTCCAGGATATCCAAAGCCTTGTATATTCCCACACACAAATACATACATACATACATACATATATAAATTAAAAATAATAAAACTAAATTGAAAAACAAGAAGATGGAAAGGCAAGGACTGACTCCTGAATATTGCCCTCTGACCTCTGTGGCACACTTGCATTCATATATCACACACGCAAAAACACATAGTTTGTCAGTTATGTATCTTTTTGTTTTTTTTTTTTCTTTAGAATTGCTATTTTATTATTGCCCTTTCTGTTATACGAGATGTACACATCAGGTATTAAAAGGTACAATACAGGCCGGGCGTGGTGGCACTCGGGAGGCAGAGGCAGGCAGATCTCTGTGAGTTCAAGGCCAGCCTGGTCTACATAGTGAGTTCCAGGACAGCTGGGGCTACAAGGAGGCCCTGTCTCAAAAAAGACCAAAAAAAAAAAGTACAATACAATCTACAACTGAGTACCGTTTTCTATAACTGAACAGGCAAAGAAATTATACTGAACATCAGCATCTGGCAGTAATTTAAAAAAAAAAAAAAAGTGACTAAAATGGGTTTAAATTGTGTGTAGTGCCTTACAGAGACAAGAATAGGACATAGGATCCCTTGGAACTGGAGTTACCAGTGGTTTTTAGCTGCCATGTTGATTCTGGGGCACAGACTTGAGTCCTCTGCAAGAGGTTTTTTTTTTTAAATTTTTATTTTCTGTGTATGCATGCATTGCCTGCATGTAGGTAAGTGCACCCGTGTTGTGCATTGCCTGTGGAGGTCAGAAAAGGCTGTCAGGTCCCCTGGGGCTGGAGTTATGGGCAGTTGTTAGCTGCTATGTGGGTGCTGGGATTCAAACCTGGGTCTTCTGCAAGAACAACCAGTGTTCTTAACCACCGAGCCATCTCTCCAGCCCCGGCAAGTGCTCTTAACCACTGACACATCTCTCTTCTACCTGCTGCTGAAATCTTAACAGAGACCATAGATATTTATTGCCACAACCAACCTAAATTTTATTATGAGCGATTTTTCAAGATATGCCTACTGGACATAGTTTCTTATGGCAGTGCTAATTCTCACTACTTTTTATGAAAACCACTGTCTAAACTGTCTTACCGCCCTCTGCGTCTCCACCAGCAGATTGTTGCTGCTCCAATTTAGCTTCTAGTTCTTGTTGGGAACGCAGAAACCGACTTGGTTTGGGGGCACCTGTTGGCAGTTTAACCCATTCTTCTTCTAGTTCTTTCAGCTGCAAGTATTATAAAATATTTTCAAAACTCATTTATACTTGGGAAGAACTGATTTCTAAATTGTATGGTCTGCCTTCCGTAATAGTCTTGGTTGACCAATACACTATGCTACCTTTTAGTTAAGCTCACAAGAGGAACTAATCTGAAAATGTTGCCCAATTCTAATGATTTCCTTTATTAATTTTATATAAAATATAAAAAATGTATGCCATCTTCCATTAATGTGAATAATTTATTTTAAACATTGTTTTCAGGAATTTTTCTTGCCAAAATAAGATCCATGTAGATTTTGTCAATAATACCCCACAACTGGGTTTAATATAGCTACTTCCTCATAGAAGAATATTCTTTATATTCTTTGAAGGAATTCTCATTAATATGACTATTGAGTGAAGTGTAAAATCAGCATACAATTCCCTAATAGCCTTCAGAAATAGAATAATTTTATAAAGGTTCCAGAAGCTTCCTTCTTTTTCAAAGAAGTAAAGGAATGAAGTTAAGTAAAAAATGCCTCTGCTTTCCCATTTCAAGTTTGTAATAAACTCATTTGCACAAAAAGAAAAACCCATTTATATATACTCCACCATTAGAGAATATTCTTATTTACTGATATATTGGGACTCATTTTCTGCTTATGTGACTCTAATGGAGCCACAAAAAAAGATAAATTTAAATTGTGTATATTTTGCAGCATAAATCAAATCAACATTCATTTACTACATTGAAAATATGTCTAAAGCACTAAGAAAGAATAAAATCCGTATTTTAGAACACTATCATTAGTTTATGAATTCAGATATACTTAACATCAAAAACATCTCCATGAACAAAACAGAACATATTTCATTCAAACAGGTAAGTCCTACCATCCAACAAAATTATAAAGAGAGATTTTTAAAGTGCTATAGACTTAATACTAGCAGGCCTGGCAATATAGGTTAGCGCTAGAGCACTTGTCTAACATGATCAAGACAGGGCTTAACCACTAGCACTGTGAGAGAAAGAGGAGGGGGGAGAGGAGAGGGGAGGGGGGGAGAGAGGGGGAGAGAGAGAGAGAGAGAGAGAGAGAGAGAGAGAGGGGAAACACCAAGTTAAGAGCAGAGAAATCTATGATGCTCAGGAAATCAATTCATTTAAGACTTAAAAGTGAAAGATAATTGTGTATAAAGACAGAACATCAACAATGAAAGGAAGGAAATAAGATTCATATTAGCCTTATGCAAAGGTAACCAAAGACTTTGGTGCCTCACCTGAACAGAATTTATATTTTGTAATGGGTGTCTCAGGGCATCTCGAATCCATCTATAAATCTCTACGGCAATTAGTTTGGCTTCATCTCGAACAGCCTTGTCTCGAGACTCAAACAGTTTTGGCAGCACTTTGATAATTGGCTTAAGTAAGATGATTTTGGAACCAAATTCACTACAAGCAAAAAATTGGGGGAAAAACTGTCAACATGCCATGTTTTGTTGAGCATGTATAGTCCAATATATTATATTGATAGCTGAAATTTCTTGAAGGTAATGAAAGAAATTCACAATCTCTCTCTCTCTCTCTCTCTCTCTCTCTCTCTCTCTCTCATCATTCTTAGATTATTATTAAGTATCTCTGTCTCGGGCCAAGAATTATATTAACATTTTAAAACTAACTTTCTATGCAACCAGACAAAGAATAATTCACTCAACGGGACAGATTATGAATCATGACAATGTATATTTCATTTCTGATTTTTCAGCTACCATACTGTATCTCCTGTCCTTGAGGAAGACCTTTGCATTTTGATTTTATTTTAAAAGATAGCATATATAACCTTAAAATCTGTGCTGCATAATATTTTAAAGTTCTCAACTGGTCAATACTAGCATTCTTTTTTGGGAAAGAGTATTGCTATATACCCCAGGTTGGCCTGAAATTCACGATCTCCCCATTTCAACTTCCCAAGTGCTAAGATTACAGGCAAGTGCCACTAAGCTGAGCTCTAGCATTAGCTTGCTGATCTCATTACTAACATTTCTGAATGTCAAATTCTGAAACATGTGGGATTTAGTTATGAAATACTGAATTTCAGAAAGAGTAGTAGGACTCAAATATATTATGGGGATTTTAGCTCTTTTAGTTTTTGTTTTTGGTCTATTTTGACACAAAAGATATAAATCTTTAAGACATAAATCAATGACAGCTTAACAAATTCACAAATGTTGATATTTTCACATAAAATAAACATGTAAAGCTGGGCATGGTAGTGCATCCTTTAATCCCAACACTCAGGAGGCAGAGGCAGGTGGAACTCAGTGAGATTGAAGCCAGTCTGGTCTACAAAGAGATTTCCAGGCAAGCTGGGGCTATAGGGAGATCCTGTCTCAAAAAACAGAAACAAAACAAAACAAGCATGTAATACTGTTTCCAAGATGTGAGTCATATACCAAATTATAAAAGAGTTGAGTAGGAAGGATCTTCATTATGTTAAGATTTCACTAATGCTTCTTTCTAAGGTATCAAATGACAGACATTAAGTGGAGACAGGATACTGAATTTTTAGGACTCCTAGACTTGGGAAATAGTCAAGTGCTTGTCCAGTACTAAAAAAAAAGGACAAGAGGAAAAGGTGTCTAGGGTCTATTTAATCAGAATCACTGATTTATCCAAGTCACATTTCTCTAGCAAATTTCAGTCACTTATTTCTTTGTCCAACAACAAATTCTAGGGTTGAAAATACATTATAAAGAAGTTATATAAAAAGCTTCTGTTTAAGGATGGAGATGGCTCAGTGGTTCAGAGCACTGACTGACCTTGTGGAGAACCTGGGTTGGTTCCCAGCACCTACATGGTGGCTAACAGCCACTTGTAACTCCAGTTCCAGGGGATCTGATGCCCTCTTCTGGCCTCTGTGGGCATTGTACATATATGATACACTTACATGCAGGTAAAACACTAATATACATAACAAGAAAAACCTTTTAGCTGGGTGTGGTGGTTTAAGCCTTTAATCCCAGCACTCGGGAGGCAGAGACAGGTGGATCTCTATGAGTTCAAGACCAGCTTGGTCTACATAGCAAGTTCAGGGCAGCTGGGGCTACAGGGAGACCATGTCTCAAAAAGACCAAATATAGGGCATGGTGGTGCATGCCTGTAGTCCCAGCACTTGGGAAGCAGAGGCAGGCGGATCTCTACAAGTTCAAGACCAGCTTGGTCTACATAGCAAGTTCAGGCCAGCTGGGGCTACAGGGAGACCATGTCTCAAAAAGGCCAAAAATAGGGCATGGTGGCACACACCTGTAGTCCCAGCACTTGGGAGGCAGAGGCAAGCTGATCTCTGTGAGTTCAAGGCCAGCCTGGTCTACAACAGTGAGTTCCAGGACACCTGGGGCTACAGGGAGACCCCGCTTCAAAAAAAAAAAAAAAGAGACCATAAATAAATAAATAAATAAATTTAAAACATCTTTTAAATTTCTGTTTAAAGGGATACAGCATTTATGGTTACTTCACAAAAAAGGCACTAAAAAGGTTTGCTCCAGCCAATAAACTGTGTCTTTATAGCTAATGTAAGTCTATTTTTATTCATTAAAAAAATTTTATGTGTATGCATGTATTGCCTGCACATAGGTAAGTGCACACGTGTCGTGCAATGCCTGTGGAGGACAGAAGAGGCAGTCGGATCCCCTGGAGCTGGAGTTATAGACAGTTGTTAGCTGCCATGTGGGTGCTGGGATTCGAACTCAGGTCTTCTGTAAGAACAGCCAATGTTCTTAACCACTGAGCCATCTCTCTAGCCCCATAAGTCTATTCTTGAAAACAAGAGAAAACTTCTTAAATATACTGGGAATGCTTTTCTAAAAAAAAAAGCCAATTCATAAACAGATGCTTATCTTAAGAAGGAATTTAGAGAAAAGAGCTACACAACACACATGAAGGCTGAAATTAATGCAAAATGCTACACTGTAAGAATGACTTTTTCCAGATAGCATGGTGGTTGTGGCATGCTGATTTCAACAGTCTCCATTTCTGTTTAAACCCGGATTTCAAATTCAATTGAAATACCTGAGAGCTAAAACAAAGAAAACGTCTTACCTTAAGGCTTTCCTCAGTGTTTCTATACAGGCCACTATGATTTTGGGGTTCTTATTATCCAGGCCTTTTAGAAGTTCTTCTTGTACAGACTCTCCTTTTTCAATTTCTATGTACATGAGACAAATCTCTATGCCCAGCTCCTTGGCTTTGGCTTTAGGCTGATTGAACACTTTACTTACAACACCTGATACAACTTCTCCTGTGGTTCTGTAATATAAACACCACCACATTCAAAAGAGACACTTAAGTAAAAATTAAAACCTTAAACTACCAACAGAAGATAAGCCTCATCATAATTTGTTTTCTTTTAATTATTTACTTACTCATTTTCATTTCATGTGTATAAGTGCTTTGCTTGCATGTATGTAAGTGTACCGTGTGTGCATACAATGTCCAGAGAGACCAGAAGAGGGTGTCAGATTCCCTGAAACTGGAATTAGGGATAGTTGTTAGTTGCCATGTGGGTACTGGGAATTGATCCTAGGTCTTTTGCAAGATATAGCCAGTAATTTTAACCACTAAGCCATCTCTTCAGCCCCATAATTTGTTTTTTAGTGTAGAAAATTCAAATAAAAATGTAAAGTTTCCTTGAAATCTTACCATGCAAAGAATCTACTTTCTATCCTTTCAGATCTTTCTTTAAAGCATGTGTTTGTATTATATGTAGATATACATGCCTATACTTTACAAAGATTATACAGAATGCTTACTTTTTGAAAAATGTTATTTAAATTTTTTGTTTATTTTTATTTATTTATTTTTTTAAATAATATTTTTATTATTCCAAAGAGGGGCAATTTTTAACACATTTTTTCCAGAAATAAAGCAGGTTTGTTTATTTTTATTTTATGTGTACAAGTCTTTTGCCTGAATATATTTAAGTGCACCCATGCAAGCAATGCCTGTAGGGGCCAGAAAAAGGTGTCAGATTCCTTGAATTGTTGTTTCAAATGGTTGTTAACCACCATATGGGTGCTGGGAACTGAACCTGGGTCCTCTGTAAGAGCAGCTCTTAACTGCTGAGCCCCCTCCAGTCTCCTAAGCCATGTTAAACATTTCACACAAGGAGATGGCTATATCTTTAATAAGGAAAGACCCCTCAACTCCTTAGCAGAACTTTCTTCTAAATGAAAACCTGAACTTCTCCTGTATCCAAGTACTAACCAGGCCCAACCCACCTTAGCCTCTGAGATCAGACAAGATGGGGCACATTCAGGGTGGTATGGCCGTAAACACCTTATATACATGTATGAAATTCTCAATAAAGTTTTTGTAAAAATTAAAAAGAAAAACACAAAAAACCTGTACTTCTGGGAACTAGAAGAACTGAATGAATGGGTTGGGGTTACATATAGTAATTGTCAAAAAAGCTATTCTGACATTAAGAAGAAAAAGGAAATAAAAGAACAATGATTTGGGGGCAGGAGAGATAGCTCTCTGATTAAAAGTACTGCGCTGCTCTTGCAGAGGTCCCAGATTCGGTTCCAAACACCCACATGGCAGCTAACAACTGTCTGTAACTCCAGTTTCAGGGGATCTGACACCCTTGTCTGGCCTCCATAGACATTGCATGACACAGGTGTACTTATATACACGCAAGCAAAACATACATACACATAAAATAAAAATAACCAAACCAAAAAAATTGAAGGAAAAAAAAAGCAATGATTTCACTAACAGTGGTGATATTTAGTCAAACTGTCAAATTAATGATAGTGTTTACTGGCATGAACTTTGAAGTAAATACAACTTTCTTGTGTAATTAAGTCAATGGTCTCAACTTTTTGTGTCTGGCAGTTCTCACCAATGACAAAGACTATAGACTTAGAAAAATCAAGTTAGTGAGTATAGGAAAGTATATTAATGGGAATTTTTGTCATCCATTGTCAAACAGGCCAGGAGTCATAAAGGTTAGAATAGTCTATCCCAACAAATAAAAGGCCTACTGACTACAGGGAGAGAAACAGTGATTGTGAGATCTTGCTATAAATCCTTGTTGAGAGAAGTGCTTTTTATTTTGCTTTATTAAAAGGATTTATTTTTTAAAAAAGATTTATTTATTTTGGGGTTGGAAAGATAGCTCAGCAATTAGGGGCACAGGCTGCTCTTGCAGAGGACCTGGGATCAATTCCCAGCACACACATGGCAGCTAACAACTATCTGTAACTTCGGCTCCAAGGAATCTGACACCTTCTTCTGACCTATGTGGGCATTGTACAACATGGGTACACTTATATCTATGCAGGCAATACACTCATACAGATTAATAAAATACTTTTAAAGATTTATTTTATGTATAAGAATATTTGCCTGCATGTATGTAAGTATGCCATGTGTATGTAGAGACAAGAAGAGGATGCTGGACCCCTTGAAACTGGAGTTATAGAAGGTTGTGAGACACCATGTGGGTGCTGGGAACTGAAACTTAGTCCTCTGCAAGAGCAGCAAGTGCTCTTAACCACTGAGTCATCTCTCCAGCCCTGTAAAAGAAGTTCTGTGAAATGTCCAGTGGTTTTTGGTGAGGTACTGATACTTCCTCTGCCAATGTCCTCTTATTTTCTTCTATTGTTTACTAAAGACCTTCCCTTTTAAGTTTTGAACAATTCCCACCAAAAAATTCAAAAGGAAAAAATCTGGATTGACTAGATAGCCAAGCCTTAGGACTTGAATTCACTCTCTAGTACTCACATGGAGTAAAGAACTGATTCCTCCATGTACCCACCCACATGAACACAAAATAAATAAATAAAAAATGTAATAAAACATTTTTTATAAAAAAGGCAAATCATCTACTCACTAAATCTTTTTTAAAAATATTTTATTTATTTATTTATTTATTTATTTATTTAAATTTTTGTCTTTTTGAGACAGGGTCTCCCTGTAGCCCCAGCTGTCCTGGAACCCACTATATAGACCAGGCTGGCCTTCAACTCACAGAGATCTGCCTGCCTCTACCTCCTGAATCCTGGTATTATTTTTATTTTATATGTATGAATGTTATGCCTACATGTAGATAAGTGCACCCGTGTCGTGCATTGCCTGTGGAGGACAGATGCTATTGGATCCCCTGGAACTGGAGTTACATACAGTTGTTAGCTGCCATGTGGGTGCTGGGATTCGAACCTGGGTCTTCTGCAAGACAGCTAGTGTTCTTAACCACTAAGCCATGTCTCTAGCCCCAAGTTCACAAAATCTTAAGGTAAAAGCTCAAGATCTAGCTTCTTGAATTTCTCCACAGTGATGTCATGTACCATTTAGACAAAGAGACAATGAAAAACAAAGTATTGAAGCACTATAAAAGAATATTAATATATTCTAAAACTATTTATAACTAAAGATCTAAAAATACACATAAATTTACCAATGTAGCACTAGACAGATTTTTATAGAATATTGGGAAAGAACCTACTTACTTTCCTGCTACATGGGCATTGTCAACATAAACAAGAGCAGCTTCTAGTCCTTTCAACTGAACCACTGCATTGGAATCAGTGACAAATTTTTTGATCAATCCTAAGTATTTGGACCATTCTGGACTCTTTTCATCCTTTATTTTCTGGAAGATCTTGAGGGCCTCTTCATACCCACTTAATCTTGCTTTCCACAACTAAAAGAAAAGTAACATTTTGAAACAAAGTTAATGATATTATTGCATGATAATCTGGAGAAGTGAAAATGAGTATTCCATATTAGGTTACTTGAACAAAGAACCCCATGACAGGAAAAAAGAATGAATTTTAAGAAATTCAGACAGTTTTCAGAAAAAAATTAGTCAATTAACTTGGGAATGTTTAGCCAAGACCATTTAAAAATCCACAACAGGGTCAGAGGGGTGATTCAGAGGGTAAGGGCTGGCTGTGCAAGCTGGATGGCCCGAGTTTGATTCCTGGATCCCATAGTGGACAGAGAACCAACTCCTGAGAAAGCTGTTCTGTGACTAGCATGCATGTGCTGTTGCTCCCACATACATGTGCATGCACATAAATAAAAAATTTAAAAAGTAAAGTGAAATCACAAGCCACTATAAATGCATCTAATTATTATTACTAATATAATATAAAGATATGATGACGAGTGAAACACCAGAAATCATCCTAATGAAACTGTCCATTCTCCAATATACAAGGTCTTTTCTTATTTCTGTAATCATTTGCTTTATATTATACTATCAAATTTTAATCAATAACTTACTAATTTTAGTGGTTTCAGACACCTTTAATGAGGTTATTATTACTACTGATTTGCTTCATAGGTATTTAAGACATAAAAGCCAATGCAACCTCAATCCTTGTGGAGCCTACATAACCAGCAGTAGAGAAAGAAGCCATCTTGTTATGGTTTGGATATGAAATATCTCTTCCAGATTCATGTATTGAATGCTGGGTCACCAGACAAAAGAATTATTCTGGGAGGTTGTGGAAATTTTAGCAAGTGGAGGAAGTATCACTAGAGGTGTATTCTAGGGAAGCTATCTATACCTTGCCCTGGCCCCTCCCTACATCCTCATTTTCTGTTTTCTATCTGCCACCAGGTGAGAAGTTCCTCCGCCATATACTCCGAGTAATGCTATGGTGTTCTGCCCAAGTGAATGAGGCCAAAAATTCATGGACTTATCCCTTTAAAACCATGAGCTAAAATAAATTATCCTTTAAATTGTTCTCTCAAGTGCATGGTCACAGTGACACAAAGTAACTAAACACAATCATGCAAATATATTTAAAATTAACAGTGTTAAAGGGTACAAAAGAGAAGGGGAGCCAGAGTGGTGGGCACTCCTTTAATCCCAGCACTTGGAAGTCAGAGGAAAGCAGATCTCTGTGAGAGCAAGGCCAGGCTGGTCTACATAGCAAGTTCTAGGCCAGCTGAGGCTCCAAGGAAACCCTGTCTCAAAAAGACTCCCCCGAAAAAAAAAATCTAATTTTGACTTGGCATAAAGAAGTTTTCCTAAGAAACGGTAATTAACCTGAACTCTAAAAGATAAATTAGGAACTTATCAGGAAAGGTGGCAAAAAAGGGAAAGAATAATCCAGGGGAAAATGTGTACACACACACACACACACACACACACACACACACAGAGAGAGAGAGAGAGAGAGAGAGAGAGAGAGAGAGAGAGAGAGAGAGAGAGAAAAGGTGGCAAAAAGGGGAAAGAACAATCCATGGGAAAGTGTACACACACACACACACACACACACACACACACACACACACACAAAGAAATAGAACAGAAACACACCCATAGTAAGTTTTTCTTTTTTTAGGGGTGGGAGACAGTCTCACATAGCCAAGGCTGGCTGAGAACTTAATGTAGCTGAAGCTACCCTTGAACTCCTAATCCTCCTGCCTCTGCCTTCTCAGTGCTGTGCTTATAGGAGTATGCTATTACACCTAGCTCAAGGAAAGCACATTTTAAGATCTTATGGCAGAACTCAACATGGTACTCTGTTATTCATTCTCATATTCTCTCTCTTACCTACTCCCTTCCTCTCTTTCCTTCTCTCCCATCTCTCTCATTTTTTCAACTTCAGACAGGGTTTCCTAAAACTGCCCAGGATAGCCTTGAACACACGAACTTCTTGCCACTGCCGTTCAAATGCTGGGATTGCATAAATGTGCCACCATGAGTACTGTGGTCCCACTCTTGTAAGGAAAAAAGAGAAAGCAACTTGGGCCAGGTGTAGTGGCATACTCCTATACTCCCAGCACTTGAGAAGGCACTAAGAGCAATGAACTGAAATGATCTGGGAGAGTATAAGTGATGAGTTAGTTTGTAGGACAATCAAATTTGCATTTTAGGCACTAGTAACAACTAAATGTTTCTCCTGAACACAACATTAGATGAGAGTGAGAAGGTTCAATATACAATTGGAATACAGAAGAAACAATATATTTGGTTAAATATATTTTGGAGTAGGTGCCATGCTCATAGAAAAGAAATTTTCTGCTGGGTGTGGTGGTACATGCCTATGATCCCAGATCTCTGTACGTTCAAGACCAGTCTGGTCTCCATAGTGAATTCCAAGCCTTCAGGGAGACCCTGACTCCAACAGACCCCAACCCCCCCGCCCCAAAAAGAAATTTTCTTTCTAAGAAATGAAAGCTGCTTAACCCACCATAGGATGAATATTAAGTATTTAGAAAGGCACTATATATTGTGTTTAACATTAGGGTGAAGAATAAATTAACATCCTAAGTTGTATGTTCAGCAATTTAAACACAGTTTTACATCTCAGTTCTTTAAATTTTTTTATTCTTTAAAGGCTATTTTATTATTTACTTATGTGTATGTGTATGTGCCTATGTGAGGGCACAAATGAACTGCTGGTGCCTGTGAAGACCAGAATAGGATGTCAGATCCCCCAAAGTCAAAGTAACAGGCAGTTGTGAGCTTCCCAACAATGGTGCTAGGAACCAACTAGGTCCTCTGCAAGAACATAAGTGCTCTTAACAACTGAGCCATCTATCTTGCCCTTCAATTCTTTTTTTTTTTTTTTTTTTGGTCTCTTTGAGACAGGGTCTCCTGTAGCCACAGCTGGCCTGGATTCACTATGGAGACCACACTGGCCTTGAACTCATAGAGATCTGCCTGCCTCTTTTTTCTGAATACTGGGACTAAAGGTATATACCACCATGCCCAACATGCCCCTCAATTCTTTAAATTTCAAAAACACATAATCAACACTAAATAGTAGAAACATTAAAGGAGAAAAAATTCCTACCATATCACACAAGCTTAAAAATCTCTTAGTACACACTAATCAAAAATGAGAAAGTCAGGATGGGCGTGGTGGTACACGCCTTTTAACCCAGTACTCTGGAGGTAGAGGCAGGTGGATCTCTGTGAGTTCAAGGCCAGCCTGGTCTACATAGTGAGTTCCAGGACAGCTCGGGCTACAGGGAGACCCTGTCTCAAAAAAACCAAAAAAAAAAAAAAAGAAAAAGTCAGGCTAGAGAGATGGCTCAGCAGTTAAGAGCATGTACTGTTCTTACAGAGGACTCAAGTTCAATTCCCAGCAACGACATTGGCTCGCAACTGCTGGCAACTCCAGCTACTGGGAGATTCTCTGCTTCTGCCTTTTGAGGGCACCTGCACTCATGTCTACATTAACCCCCCCCCCCATATATACATAATTAAAAAAAAATGAAGGCCAGGCATGGTGGCACATGCCTTTAGTCCCAGCACTCGGGAGGCAGAGGCAGGCAG
>NW_008347131.1:257620-261949 GCF_000622305.1 Nannospalax galili
AATAAATAAAATATAAAATGAATCTTTTTTAAAAAATGAGAAAGGACTGGAGAGACAGCTCAGTGGTTAAAAGCAAGTGCTGCTTTTACAAAGGACTGGAGTTTGGATCCCAGCACCTACACTCAGCAGTTCACAACCACCTATAAGTCCAGCCACAGGGGTCTGAAGCTCTCTTTTGGCCTCCATGGGCACCTGCACTCACACATATATAAGCACACAATTGAAATATAAAGTTAAATCAGGTAGGTATGGTAGTGTATGCCTTTAATCCAAGCACTCCATAAGTAAAGACAGGCAGACTTATATGAGTTTTCAGTCAGTCAAGGTTACATAGTGAGACTCCATCTTAAAAATAAAATAATAAAATAAATTAGAAAAAAAGGAAGTCAGCCAGACATGGTGGTACATGACAGGCAGGTGACCTTTGTGAGACTGAGGCCAGCTGTGGCTACAAGGAGAACCTGTCTCAAAAACAAAAACTAAAACAAACAAAAAAATACCAAAAAACAACAACAAAAAGATCAGGGCTAGAGAGATGGCTCAACGGTTAGGAGCACTGGCTGTTTATGCAGAGGACTGGGGTTCAATTTCCAGTACCCACATGGTAGCTAATAACTGGCTGTAATTCCAGTTCTGGGAATTTGATGCCCTCTTCTGACCTCCCTGGGCATTGCACTTAAATATATGCAGGAAATACACTCATACATATAAAATAAAATAGATAAAATATTTTTTAAAACCTTATCGGAACAAAACAAAACAAAATAACCTAAAGTTTATAAGAATTGTTAAGAACATAAAATAGCTGGGTATAATTCCAGCATTTGGGAGGCAGAGGTAGGTGAATCTCTGTGAGATCAAGGCCAGCCTGATCTATATAGTTTCAAGCCAGCTGGGACTACAAATGAAACCCTGTCTTTAAAAATTAAGTAGAACAACACATTTATAAGGAAACAGAATTCTCAAATTCACTAATTGGTAGACATCTGTTGCTTAAAAAAATAAAGAGGGCAAGGGGCCAGAGAGATGGTTTAGCAGTTGACCTAACAACCGGTCCTTAATTCCACTTTCAGGGGATCCAATACCCTCTTCAGACCTCTGTGGACATTGCACGACACAGCTGTACTTAACATACATATAAGCAAAATACTCATACATATAAAATAAAAACAATATTTAAAAAATAGGGTTGGAGAGATTCCTCAGTGGTTAAGAACAGTGGCTATTCTTGCAGAAGACCTGGGTTTGAATCCTAGAACCCACATGGTGGCTAACTCTAGTTCCAGAGGGCCCAACGACTTCTGTCCTCCATAGGAACTTCATGACATGGGTGCACTTACATGCATGCAGACATTACACTCATACACATAAAATTAAAAAAAAAAAAACAAACAGGTAGGGCTGGAGAGATGGCTCAGCAGTTGATAGCACTGGCTGTTCCTACAGAAGATGCTGGTTTGGTTACCAGCACCTACATGGAGACTAACAATCTCCTGTAACTTGACAAACATCGCACGCATGTGGTGTACTTACATACACATAGGCAAAACACTTATACACATAAAAATAATAAAAATAAGTAAATAAATTAATAATGAATAAATAAAGGACAGGCATGGTGGTTCACATCTATAATTCTAACACTCAGGAAACTGAGGCAGGAAGATCATGAGTTCAAGGCCAGTCTCAGGCACATAGCCAGACTCTACCTCTAAGTAACTAAGTACATTTCAATAAAAATGAGCTGGGTTTGGGGGCATAGTCCTTTAATGCCTGCACTGAAGGAAGAGGCAGGCAGATCTCTGTCTGAGGCTACAACGATCTATATAGTGAGTTCAAGCTCAGCCAGGGCTACACAGTGAGACCCTGTCTCAGGAAAGAAACAAGGAACTGGAGAGACGGCTCAGTGGTTAAGAACACTGACTGCTCTTGCAGAGGACCCAGGTTTGTTTCCCAGCACCCACATGGCAGCCAACAATCATCCATAACTCCAGTTCCAGGAGATCTAACACCCTCTCCTGATCTCCATGGGCACTGCATGATACAGGTGCATTTACACATATGCAGGCATTACAACTCATACACATAAAAATAATAAAAACTTTTTTTTGCGGGGGGGTTCTTTTTGAGACAGGGTCCTCCCTGTAGCCACAGCTGGCCTGGATTTGCTATGGAGACCAGGCTGGCCTCGAACTCACAGAGATCTGCCTACCTCTGCTGGGATTAAAGGTGTGCGCCACCACAACTGGCTAAAATAAAAATAAGAAATACTTTTAAAAAGAAAGAAAAGGAGGGGAAGAAGCCACAGGTATACTTAGGGGAAAATCAAAAAGAATTTTTAAAAGATATTCACGGACTGGGCATGGTGGTGCACGCCTTTAATCCCAGCACTCAGGAGGCAGAGGCAGGAAGATCTCTGTGAGTTCAAGGCCAGCCTGATCTACATAGTGAGTTCCAGGACAGCTGGGGCTACAGGGAGACCCTGTCTCAAAAAGACCAAAAAAAAAAAAAAAAAAGATATTCACTAAATAATGATGTGTATCATAAATTACCTGCAAGTTAAAAATTGCCCATGTCCCATAAAAGACTGCTGGCTTCAGAGGGTAGATATATGATAATGAAAAAGTTACCTGGCTTGTCACATTTTAAATGTACACTTGTTTTCTACTTTACTAATACATATTCTTTCTTGGAAATTTTTCTAAGATTCAACAAAAAATTTTAATTAGATACATCTCTTTTCTGCTGCTTGTGAATATGTGTGTATATATGTATGTATGACATATGTCTGTGTATGGGAGGATGTGCATGTGCCATGGTGTATGTGTGGAGGTCACAGGACAACTTTTGGAGTTACTTCTCTGCCTCTACCCTATTTCTGAGGCAGGGTTTCTCTTGTTTCTGTACCATATACTCCACATTAGCTGGCTCCAGAGCTTCTAAGCAATTCACCTGTCTCTATCTCCCATTCTAACTACAGGAGCTCTGGATTACAAATGTAAGCCACTGCATTCAGCTTCTTTTCTGTGGGTTTCAGGGTGAGAACTAAGTCATCAGGTTTGAGAAGCAAGTGCCTTTACCTAACACTGAGTCATCTTCCCAGACTATTTCTGTTTTAAGACATGGTTTCATGTAGCCCAGGTTGGCTGGCCTAGAAATTGTTCTATACCCAAGAATGGCCTTGAACTCCTGATCTTACTTCCACCTCCCAAGTACTGGGATTACAGCAGAGTACTACCACAACCAGCTACCTGGTTCAAATGACATAAAATACCATTTATTTAACAAGACATCAGTGTGTTGTTAGTTCTTTTTTTAACTGCCAGTGTTTTTACATACTTCTAAGTGAGGTAATAGAGTAATTGCTGACAAAACAAGTTAGTGACACTGAAATTTAAGTTCTAGAAGTCTTACCTTGTGTTCACATTTTTGATCAACTGGTAGTTTCAACCACTCACTGTCATCTCCCATTGTGCTTCCAGTTTTTTCTTGGAGTTAAAAGTAGTTCCTGGTCCAATAAAAGTAGATACTGATTAGCTGTGGTAACCAAGTAGTCTCTTAAGACAAAAATGACTTTTCTTGGGCTATTATTTTATCATGCATGTCTAAACAAGAGTAAAAAGGTCCATTCTTTGATCAGATACCTACTTAAATCCATTAATAGAACATTTTCTTAAAAAGGAAAAACCTGGGAGGTAGAAGCAGGAGGATTAGGTGCCTGGGTAGAATGCTTGGTAGATGTCTGTTAGGTCCATTTGATATATGGTATTGTTTAATTCAGATGTCTCTCTCTTAACTCTCTGCCCTATTGACTTATCTAATGGAGACAGTGGGGTACTGAAGTCCCTACTATTAATGAGTTGGGATTAATCTGGGTCTTAAAGTCCTGTAGTATTGTTTTTATGAAGTTGGGTGCACCAGAGTTTCATGATTGTAATATCTTCTTGGTTTATTGTTTCTTAATCCATTCACCTAGTCTGTGTCTTTTGACTGGGGAGTTCAGTCCGTTAATATTTAAAGTTATTAATGAAAGATGTGTATTGAATGCTGTCATTTTTCTGTTCACATTATTGATATAGCTGTACTTTTCCACAGTTATACCTTCACTGAATTTCTTTCTGCAACCCCTGGGGTTAGTCATTCCTTTCTTCAGCTCTTTGTATTGCTTCAAGAACTCTGTGAAGGGCTGGTTTTGTGGACATGCATTCCTTCAGCCTATTTATGTCATGGAAGATTTTTTCTTTCCCCTTCGACTATAATAGACATTTTGGCTGGGTATAGTAATCTGGGTTGGCATCTGTGGTCATTTAAAACTGGGAATACTTTGGT
>NW_008347131.1:262491-264924 GCF_000622305.1 Nannospalax galili
CCTTATTTTGATGAAAGGCATATAAGTTTCACCTTTTACTTTTTCTTTCTTTGTGTGTTCTTTAAATTCGCTGAATTCTTTTATCATGTTTATAATTGTTCTTTTGAGTTCCATGTCCTGCATTATCTCTAGGCGGTTCTCATTGTAGTCCTCTAGAGGACTATTGATATTTAGTGGGGATATGTTATTTTTGTTTTTCATGTTTTTTTCCTCTGTGATTTTGACATGTGAATTTCTTTTGTAGTTTCTGATTTTTGCGTGAGACTCAAGCCTTCAAGTTTAGGTCTGCTTCTTTTTGCAAACTTTATGTGCCTTTCTGCTTTACTTTTTGGGCATGAAAAGCTGGTTCCTCTAAGATTCCAGTTCTCTCTTTTGATTTTATACTGGAGTGGCCAGACTGCTTTTGTCTTCAGGGGTTCCCACAGAGGCCCAAGTCAGATGAGGATCAGATGCTCTCAGGCTTTCTCCTAAGGTCTTGGATCCCTCTAGGAAAGATGTTGTCCTCAGGAATTTGGGGGTCGGACTGGCCTGGGACCAGGGCCCAGGAAAGATGCTGGTCTCAGGCAGCTGGTGGCCATGCCATTCAGAAATGCAAAGGGAGGTGGGGGCGGGATGAGGCCCCAAGGGCTCCTGGGGACTGCAGGGAGGAACTGGGTTGGTCTGGATGCAAAGGATCAGGAAGCCAAGAGGTCAGTCCCTGTGTCCAGGAAAGACACCAGTGGGTTGTGCAGTCCAGGGAAACAGAGGGAGGTGAGGGAGCAATCAGGCCCGGAGGGCTCCTGGGGACCTTGAGAAGGAACTGTGTTGGTCTGGATGCAGAGGATCAGGTAGCAGTGGTGGTTCCCCCAGTGTCTGGGGTGCCAAGACAAGGATTGGGACAGTACTAAGGCCAGGACTAGAGATGGGCAGGGGAGATGGGAGGGTGAATGGGGCTGGGGGAGTCAAGGTGCGGAGGGCGTGATGGACTTACCCAGGAGAGAGGCCAGCGGGTTGTGCCGGCCCAGGGAAGCAGAGGGAGGTGAGGGCCGGATCAGGCTCAGAGGGCTCCTGGGGACGTGGAGAAAGAACTGGGTTCGTCTGGGTGCAAGGGATCAGGAAGCGGTGGTTCCAGGCCCAGAGGCCAGCCCGTGTCCAGGAAAGAGGTTGGCGGGTTGTGCAGCCCTGGGAAGTAGAGGGAGGTGAGGACGGGACCAGGCCCACTGGGCTCCCAGGAGAGGCTGGCGGATTGTGCAGCCCAGAGAAGCAGAGCAAATATATATATTTTATTTATTATTTTTATGTGTATGAGTGTATTGCCTGCATGTTACGTGAGTGCACCTGTGTCGTGCAATGCCATGGAGGTCAGAAGAGGGCATCGGATTCCCCTAGAACTGGAGTTAAGGATGGTTCGTAGCTGCCATGTGGGTGCTGGTAATCGAACCTGGGTCCTCTGCTTGGTTGTTTAAAACCTGCTTCAAGGCTTACAAGGGCATCTCAACGTTTATACAGTATAATAATATATTTAGATTAATTGTTCATATATATGAAGTAAAATATTAATTACTTGGTAAATTTGTTTATAAATGTTATTAAAAGAATTTATTAAAGTCTAAACAGAGTTTTAACACAGTTTTCCTTAAATCACTATGTTGGGGGTTGTATACCAATTGCTTCTCTTTACCTTGTGTTTATATGCCTTACAGAAGGTCATCACAATTGGACTTGTTGACTATTGTATTCTTTAATTAAAGGAGATATAGGCAGGGTCATTGGACCCTTACCTGAGTGTCCAGCTGCTCTTCCCAGCCAACTGTATGTAATTTGGCTCTAATCACATATGGACTCCTGGGTTTGGGAAGAACTAAAATATACTATCTGAAAAAGGCTAGGAAATGCTTTCCAAGGTAAATACTCTCAGGTCACCTATACACCTCAGGAACTCCTCAGTCATCTCTGTAAGTAAGCTCAGTAAATTCATTGGTTCCCCAGGAAAGCCTTAGTCAAACTTTGGGTTGACACGGAACCTTAGAAAGGAATACACATTGCTTGAGGTCAGAGGTGAATTCTCACAACAGATGGAATGTTTATTTGTTGATGATATTGTGTCTCATGGTTATTAAAAAATACAAAGTTGGAAGATATTGGAAGGATATGGGAATGAAGATATTTTACCAAAAAGGATTTATGAATGAAGATTATAATGGCTGGATATTTCCAAAATTAAAAAAAAAAAAGGAATTTTAATTCTTAATTCTTATGTTCTCCTTCTGAATAATAAAAACTGTAACTGGATCCTGGAAAGGACCCAGCATTCTAATAACCTCGGGAAGAGGATATGCATTTGTGTTTCCATAGGACGCTGAAGCTCCCATCTGGATTCCTGACAGGCTCATCAAGCCCTACAATCAAGCCCAGGAAAAGGAAGAATCGAGGAAGACTGAAATCTGTGATGCA
>NW_008347131.1:265081-265582 GCF_000622305.1 Nannospalax galili
ATGTTTCTTGCAATTCTTGCTGTGCTGACCGTACAAGCGTCAGTTGCTTCAGGGGAGATTTATTGGGCGTATGTACCTAACCCGCCTCTTTTGCATCCTGTAGGATGGGGAGATGGATCACAAATTAAAATAATGACTAACTATAGCCAACTTTTAGGTGGGTCTGAAGATTTTAAAACTTTTCATTTAACTTCTGAAATTGTTAATTATGAGGGAATGTCAGACACCACTCCCATTTGTGTAAGTTTAAAAGGGCAAGCGATGCCTGGATGCTTACCCATTAATCATAGAACTTTCTACACAGATGCTCCGGATCGCAGCTCTGATTCTGGTAAAAGATTAATGTGGGAACTGGGTATGATGATTTTGGGATATCATAGCTATAATGAAACCTTCTTAGATCCTGATATTAACATGCCTTTGAAAAACTGTTTTCAAGACTATCATGATAAAGATCAATTTTGAAATTCTTTTATCACTTATCCAAAATGGGAGTGATAT
>NW_008347131.1:265879-278023 GCF_000622305.1 Nannospalax galili
CTGATTAATTATCCTTTTGGAATTTTGGTGGGGAAGCCTAGTAATTTTAGCATCTCAAATTATGGAAAATCCTATCATGTAAAATGTTCAAATTGTGTGTTTACTAACTGTCTCACTTCTGCATTGGATAAAGATTATTCTGTAATAGTGCTATTAAAGCAACCTGTTTTGTTATGCTTCCAGTAGATTTAGGATCAGATCCTTGGTATGATAAGTCAGCTTTACAAACACTGAGGAATTTAAATGAATTAATCAAGCCAAAAAGATTCATTACAGCACTGATATTGGGCATAGGCGCATTGATTACCATCTTGACTTCGCTTACTGTTTCCTCTATTGCTTTAGTGGAAGAAGTCAAAACGGCACATTTTGTAAATAATCTTAACAAAAATATTTCATTGGCTTTAACAGATCAAGATAACATTAATCAAAAGCTTGACATGAGGATAAACGCTTTAGAAGAAGTGATTTTAGCTTTAGGACAGGAAGTGCAAAATTTAAAGGTACAGCTCTCTACTAAGTGTCATGCTAGTTTTAAATATATTTGCGTGACTCCTTTGAATTATAATACATCCTTGAATTGGAATGCTACCAGAAACCATTTGTTAGGAGTATGGAAAGACACTGAAATATCTCATGATATGCAGGATTTGCAATTACAAATATCAGCAATGAGTCAGGCACATTTGGATGATGAAAGCATCTCTTTTCTAGCGCAATCACTAAAGAATAGTTTGATTTCACTTAACCCTTTCAATTGAGTGCATAATTTGATTATTACAGGTGTCATCATAGGAGTAATTCTTCTCCTTATTTTTCTGCTCCCAGTCATCTTTCACCTAGTTTTCTCTTCTGTCTCATCTCTCCGCCGAGTACACAAACTACATTTAAAAAATAAAAGGGTGATGTCACGCCATCTCCAATGGAGCCCGCGTGAGATCCTCCGTGGGTTGAGGCTGGAACTTCAAGGAAGGTTGCCTCTTGGAGTTGGTTGTGTTGAGAAACATGCAGTGTACTTGGCATGCTTTACTTGCTATTATTTTTCTAACTGTCACTGTATCTTTGGGCTTTCTGAAGGCCCAGAAAGTACCTGATGTCCTTGGCACCGCTATCACCACCTTTATTAAGATGAAATAGTTATGTTTATAAGTCCCATACTTGGAAGGATTTCATGAGAGCTACAGGATTAGAATAGGATATTGATGTAACTTGGGGCTTGGAACATATTATAAATAGGGAAAAATAAAAGGCAGATATAAAGCAACATAATTGTGAATCACCTGGAATACAAATAAAACCATTAATAATTATAGAGCTAGTATTGAAAGCACAATAGTGGTTTGAGGTCAGCTCACCGTGTAACCACAAAATATAAATTTTAAAGGTCTCTAATGTGACTCACCAAGATGAAAAACAGAAACTTTCTGTTCAGCACTAGTTAATGTTTGACAATGTATTTTGATTCACCTGTGTTTCACTTTTGTCTCTGGAATCAGAACTCTTAAAAAATGGTTAAACTATAAAACAATGGCTTATTGACGTAATCATGTAACTTTGTAATTTATAATCTGAGCTCTGCAGGTGCAAAATTACACTCAGACTTTCATCAAGCTCCTTTGCATCTGTTTGTCACTCGCCGACTCCTTGTCCACCCTCTCGACGACCCTGTTCCCATCGGACTGAACTGCCCTGGTCTGGGCTGGTCCGTCACAGGTGGCGCCAGTGCACTTAACTGCTCAGCCATCTCTCCAGTCCCTCTCTTTTAATTTTTTTTTTCATACTTTTGAGAATGTGACTCAACATCCACACAGTACTCCATTTTATGAAAGTATCAATCTCACTGCTGGACACTTAAATTGTTTCCATTTTTTAAATATCACAAATAATTAAAAGAGGTCCTGCTATTTCTCAATCCCAAATTGTAGACTCACATACAATATTTTCTTTTGTTTGTTTCTTTCTTTTTGGTCTTTTTGAGACAGTCTTCCTATAGCTCTAGTTAGCCTGGAACTCTCTATGTAGACCAGGCTGTCCTCAAACTCCCAGAGATCTGCCTGCTGCTGCCTCCTGAGTGCTGAGATTAAAGGCACTCACCAGCACATCTGGCTCACATACAATATTTTCAAGAAATATTTATTTACAAATATATGCCTTAATGTCTACGATGAATAAGACAATGTTCAAAGTCCTTTTTAAACATGTTAATGCATCTTGCGCTTATATCAACTATGTGAGGGACAAAAAAATTGTCTTCCCCTTTTACATACTAGATTAAAAAAGATACATTGCCAAAACAATAAAACTGGCAGACAGTGAGATTACACCCAAGGTCTATGCCTTTTCCTTTACACTTTATTCCGTCCCAACATCACAATGAAGGAAATATCACATGAAAAGTCATGCTTAAATTCAAATACTGAATTATCAAAGCTTATTAAAGTGGAACTATACTTAAGACTTCTCTCCCAAATCTCCAGGCCTGTTAAACAATCTCAGTGATTTAGAGCAGGAGTTGAACCTTAATAGAGAATTTGCAGAAACTCAAATTCAGCAATGGTGAACTATTATATGGGTTTGGAAAATGGTATAGCTTTACCTATATTGAAGATGCACATACCCTACCACCTGAAAATTCCATTTATAGATCTATGCCTTATAAATCGATGCCAACTACATGAGATCTATATAATGATATTCAGAGTAATGTTTACTCTGAACTGTGCTATTCAACAGCACAATGAGTAAATAGTAGTGTATTCAGAATGAAATACTAAACAGCAAAGAAAAGCAATGAACTATGTAGTCCTTTTCAAATTCTATAGGGCAGGACCAAACTCTTTCTCCCCAATTTTTCACTAGGTATGTTTA
Organism: Nannospalax galili; assembly: GCF_000622305.1. Lineage (NCBI taxonomy): Eukaryota > Metazoa > Chordata > Mammalia > Rodentia > Spalacidae > Nannospalax > Nannospalax galili. Next base: position 268,748 of record NW_008347131.1, read on the forward strand.
TAAAATACAGTAAAGGAATGGTGAGATAACTTAGTGAGTAAAGGTGCTTGCTGCACAATCCTGGCGATCTGAGTTCAGTCACCAAGACCATCTAAAGGTGAAATGAGAGAATCAGTTCCACCAAGTAGTCCTCTGACTGCCACATGCTCACCGTGGCATGCTCACCCATATAATCATACTGTGTCTATGTTCTCGTTCTCTCTCTCTCTCTCTCTCTCTCTCTCTCTCTCTCTCTCTCAAAATAAGAGTAAAATTATTAGATCTGTACATTTTTTGTTAGCCAGGTAAATACAAGTTGCGATGGAAAACTGGTTCCAGAAAAACAATGCACAGGATGTTTTTTTGACCCCATAATTCAACTAGACACATATCCAAAAGAACTGAAAATAGATACTCAACTAAGTACTTATACATGTATGTTCATAGCAGTGTATTCACATTAGCAAATATATATGCCCAAAATGTCTATTGAAGGATAAAAAAAATGGCAATATATGCACAGCATGGAATACTGCTCTCCCATAAGAGGGAACATAATACTAATACATTGTATGATATGAACCTCAGAAACATTAGGCTAAGTCAAAGTCCAAACCTAAGCCCAATGTGGTGATTCAAGTCTATAATCTGGCACTCCAGGAAGCTGAGAAAGAAGGCTAAAGCAAGAGAATTAGCACAAATTCAAAGCCAGTCTGGATTCACAGTGCGCTTCACGCCAATCTGGAACCTTAGCTGGCAGGGGTGTGGTGTGTGGGGTGGGGTGGTGGTGGTGGTGGTAATATGACTTCATTATATCTAGAATAGGTAAAACCATACAGAAAGCATGGAGAGTGGAGACTGGTGATTGCCATGGGTTAGGAGGAGGGGAAAATACAGGAAAACATGCTTAATGAGTGAAGAAGTATTTGATGAGCATTCTGCAGTGATGGAAATATTTTGGAACTAAATAGAGGTGGCAGTTTTACCACTGAATGTACTGAGTACCACTGAATTTCTCATTTAAAAGTAGTTAATTTGGTGGAGCTGGAGAGATGGCTCAAAAGTTAAGAGCACTGGCTGCTCTTCTAGAGGAAACAGGTTCAGTTCCCAGCACCCACATGGCAGCTAAAACTGCTCCTAACTCCAGGAGATCCAATGCCTTCTTCTGGTTCCTAGGGGCACTGCCAAACACGGGTGCACTTACCTACATGCAGGCATGTAGGTAAATGCATCCATGTTGTGCAATGCCCAAGGAGGACAGAAGAGGCTGCCAGTTCCCCTGGAACTAGAGTTATGGACAGTTGTTAGCTGCCATGTGGGTGTCAGGAATCAAACCCAGGCCTTCTGCAATAACACTCAGTGTTAACTGCTGAGCCATCTCTCCAGCCCCCAAACCCAGGTTTTCTGCAAGAACAGTCAGTGTTCTTAACCCCTGAGCCATCTCTCCACAACCACCCCCCCCCGGCCAAAAACAGACTGAAGATTTAAAAACATTCTCAAAGAGGAGCTGGAGAGATGGCTCAGTGGTTAAGAGTACTGACTGCTCTTGCAGAGGACCTGGGTTTGATTCCCAGCAGCCACATGGTGGCTAACAATCATCCATAACTCCAGTCCCAGAGAATCCGATGCCCTCTTCTGACCTCTATGGGCAATGTACAACAGAGGTGCACTTACACGTGCAGGCAACATACTCATACACATAAAATAAAATAAACAGGGCTGGAGAGATGGCTCAGCAGTTAAGACCACTGGTTGTTCTTACAGAAGACCTGGGTTTGAATCCCAGCACCCACATGGCAGCTAACAACTGTCTATAACTCCAGTCCCAGGAGATCCGACAGCCTCTTCTCACCTCTGCGGGCATTTCACGACATGGGTGCACTTACCTATGCGCAGGCAATACAAACATATACAAAAAATAAAAATAATAAAATTAAAAAAAAATAAAAAAAAATAAAATTAATAAAATTTTTTTAAATTCTCAAAGAGAATGTAAATAATAATAATCAACTTTCAGGTTGTTTGAGTTTACTCTTCTTGTTGGTCCTACTTCCTAAAGGTTCTTGCCTTTAGAAACATGAAGAGAAAGACTATCCAAACTGCTCACATCAAATCTAGATGCCACTGCATTACATATTCTGAAATGCCACCTGTTATTTTATAGCCTGGGTTTTTTGGTTTTTTTTAGGGGGGGGGCTTCTTTTTGAGACAGGGTCTCCTGTAGCCCCAGCTGGCCTGGAACTCACTATGTAGACCAGGCTGGCCCTGAACTCACAGCAATCCACCTGCCTCTGCCTCCTGAGTGCTGGGATTAAAGGCATGAGCCACCACGACTGGCCTATAACCTAGGTTTTAAAATTGTGTATAACTTTCCCTTTTTCAGGCAGAAGCCCTGGTTCATACTAAAACATATCCAGCCACTAAAATAGTGGATGCAAATATTTCTTTATAGTGTGTTCTTTCTTTTTGCTTGTCTTTTTCAGGATTGCTATACTAAGGGGGGGGATCTTCATTAATTTTTTCAGTAATTATTTTAATTTAAAACTTTTTAGATTTACTTGTCACTATCATTTGTTTGGATTCTGCATGTGTTTAATGTGTGTTTATATGTGTGTATATGTGGATATAGGTGTGCATGACACAGTACACACGTGGAGGTCAGAGGACAACTTTGTAAAGTAGATTCTCTCCTTCCATCTTCAGTTTTTAATTTTTTGTTTGTTTATTAAGACAGGGGCTTACTATATATTTCTGATTGGCCTTGAATTCACTATGTAAACCAGACTGGCCTCAAACTCAGAGCTCTGCCTCCCAGGAGCTGGGATTAAAGGTATGCAACACCAAGCCCAGTTACTTTCATCCTTAGAATCAAACTCAAGTCTTCGGGCTTTCATTGAAGCATCTTTACTGGCTAAGCAAAGCCTTTGCTTTTTGAGATAGGGACTCATGTAATAGCCTAGCCTGAGCTTGAACTCCTGATTCTCCTGTCTCAGCCTCTCAAGTGTGATGATTACAGGCATGAGCCACCATACACAGCTCAAGTTTTAGAATTACTGACACACAAATAGCACATTCATTATTTGTATGAGTTATGATGCATCACAATATAACTGACATGTTAGACAGGCATGGTGGTGTACTTCTCTAACTCCAGCCAGCACTTGGGAGGTTAAGAACCCTGTTTAAGGCCAGCCTTAAGTAGCAAGTTCCAGTAAGTACCAAGTTCCAGGCTAGCCTTGAACATGCTACGCAATCATTCTACCTCTGAGCTATATTCCCTGGCCTCTTTTGGAGGTAATGGAGATTTCTTAAATTATAGTGATAACTATATAAATCTTTGAATAAAGGCCATCGAACTGTACATTTCATTGTACAGTAGGGAAATTATCTCATGAAGCTGTTCTTTAAAAACTAGTTTACCGGGGCTGGAGAGATGGCTCAGTGGTTGAGAGCACTGACTGCTCTTGCAAAGGACCTGGGTTCAATTCCCAGCACTCACATGATGGCTACGAACTGTTCTTAACTCCAGTTCAAGGGGAATCTGAAGCCCTCTTCTGACCTCTGCAGCATTGCACAACATGGGTGCACTGGCTTACATGCAGGCAATATACATATATGCAGGCATACACATAAAATAAAAATAATTAAAAAACAAAACAAAACTAGTTTACCAAGAAAAGCCCTGAGAAAATAAGACTTTTAAAGCTATGAAACATTTCAGATACTGGCTATAAAGGTTAGAGTACTTCCTACTAACTGAATCTAATAAGAGAACTACTCTATGCAATTTTACCTAAAATATTTACTCATTCAGTCTCCCTATGGACAAGCCATGATATCCTCAAGTTTAGAATAGGACAAATAACACATATAAACAAATCATAATCATTTAATACACTGTATATAGAAAGTGCCATAAACAAGGGACAAGTAAGGATTACAGGGTTCAAAGATGGGATTAACTACCAGTAAGTGAGAGACTATCGGTGAAAAACTCATAGAAAGGATGGCATTTGAACTCAGAGATGAACAATAGGTGAAAATTTTCAAAAATTTAGTGGAACAGGGAAGGAATGGTGGCATACACATGTGATTTCAACATTTGAGAAACCAAAGCAGGAAGAGGACTGTGAGTTTGAGGACAGCTTGGGCTACATTGGTGAGATTCTGTCTTTTTTAAAAAAAAAAGCAGTGGAAAAGGGAGTTATTCTAGATTTAGTAAACAATAAAGGCAGTCTTGGAGACAGGCAAATACCAATCATATTAAGAAAACCCTGAATGAAAAACCAGAAAGACAGACTAAGGTCAGAGCATGGCGATAATAATTCATATAAATAATTACTGGAAAAGAGACAAAGTAAAAGGTTCTTGTTTAAAGACATGTAGTTCAGGCTGGCCTCAAACTCCTTGAACTCCTAATTCTCCTGCACCTACCTCTGAAGTGGTAGGATTACAGGCTTGTTGTACCACCACTCCTAGCGAAAGAGTTTTGATAGGAAATTACTGCAGTACTCCAAGACTAAGATGAAAAGAAGCCAGAACTAGAGGCCTTAATAGGAATGAAAAGAGCGGGCAGGGAGACTGCAGGGAGTTATATATTAAGAGGAAAAATTAGTAAGTCTTTGCAAATAAGGAGGTGGTAGCTGAGGGAGGGGTTGCCTAATGGGGAGAGGAAGGCTCTAGGCTCAGAGTCAGGGAGAATGATGGCACCAATATAGAAAAACATGTCTAAGGAAGCTTTGAGTTATTTGTCTTTGGGGAATGGAAGAGAGGCTACGGACATGATGAGTCTGGTTTTTGGACTTCAGAACTCTAACACCAGGGATAAACACATGGGTCTGAATTTTATTAACAAAAAGTTTTTATTAAGTAACAGAATTTGATGTCTTGAGATTAAATAAAAGCCAACAAATAAAATCAATCTGCACTATACACGATGCTCCCTGTGATTCATACAGTCTGTGCCTCTACTAAAATATTCATAAATTTTAAATAGTTTAATGCTCCCAAGAGATTTTTTTACTCCAACCTAAAATGGGCAAAGGCAAAGAGGCCAATGAAAATAATTCTGTTCTATAAAAATTTTATCATCTTATACTACTGACATGCCTCCAAAGACCTCAAATATAATCTAGTCCACATCCACACTATCTCTGGTAAAGGTTTATATATAATTGCTTATTTTTAGACCAGAAGTTAAGAAATGTTTAAGATTATACATAAAAGTAGAACTTGAAATAAATTCCATACTGTCCAATTTTTCAGCTTAGTCTTTAAATAAAAAACAAATTTTCTATTAAGCATATACATGTCCTATCATAAAATATAGAACCCAGCAATTTAGCATTTTACCATTCTTCAACCACCAAAAAATAAAGTATAAGAGATTATGTAATAAATGTTAGAGCTGGGCTTAGAACTTGTTTCCTACCTTATAGTCTTCTTTCCCCTAACACCCAAATGCTCAAAAGTGGTAACCTTCTATTTTAAGTTCCTGTACTCTGACAGTCTGAAGTAATATTCAGAGGGGTAGTAAGCAGTTTGGTTTTGCCTTTTACTTGGATAGAATCATTGGTAGTCCAACTCTTCTATAGCAAATTCCCAAGCTCTTGACATACAAAATTCTTCACTATCAGAGTACAAGAGATCTGGATTTGATTTCCCCTTCCGGACTCCCACTTCCCACTAAGGAGATGCTACTGCAGAATAACAGAATGAGTCTGAGGAAGTTTAAAGAAAGATTCTGCCCACTCAAAGCATATCCCTTAACCTTGGTATGGTGGTGTGCCTGTTAGTCCCAGCTACTTGAAAGGCTAAGACAGAATTACTTGACTCCACAAGTTTGGAAGCCAGCCTGAGCATCACACCAATAATATCAATCTCCAAAAACATAAACCAGGTCTGCAAGATGGCTCTGTAGGTAAAGGTACTTGCTGCTAAGCCTGATGACCTAAGTTCAAGCCCTGGACTCCACATGGTAGAAAGAGTGAACCAACTCCTGCCCAGTTGTCCTCTGACTTCCACATATATGCCATGACATTCAAGTGCCCTCACTCCCAAATAAATAAATAAATAAATGCTAAAAAAATTGAACCCATAAGCCCTTTAAACTTTATATGACTACTGACATAATAGACTCAATAAAAAAAGACAGTAATTATAAAATATTAAACAGTACATACACATGCTCAGACATCTTTACTCAAACCACACCTAGGAAGAACAAATGGATTAACGAAGCATAACAATTATATAACTACCACAGAATATTTAAGATTATTATTACTTGGCCAAGGCCAAAAAATCTCATCTCTAAGTGGCAGGAGGCAAACATGATAAACCCTTTCCTTCTAATTAAAAAACAAAACAAAGCAAAACTTCACTGCCTCCAGGTATTTCCCATTAACAAGGATAAGTGCTATCTTCTTGCTTCTGTATTTCTGCATTGTCAGGGGGCAAACAAGCACCCTAGCTAGGGCCACTGTCACCACCCAGAAGTAGAGCAGATGCCCTGGCTTTAACATACGGCAGCTGATATTATTTACGCTCCATCACGGATAACCTCTGATAGGCCAGTTAAGCCCCTTGCCCTGTCCACCAGGACTTCCGACACAGGCACAGGACGTTTGCCCCGGTCCAAAGTCTGCCACTTATGCTCCCCTGCTCCCCTAATGGAGAGGTTGGGACATTAGTGTCCCTGCAGGATCAGCAGGAATACCCAGCAGGCGGGAGGCAGCGGCACTGGTGTAGTGGCTGCTGAAAACCACCTCCTCTGGGGGTGGAGACAGGAGCACTGCTGTCAGAGTGCCTCCCCACTCTCAGAGCCTCCCTGTGAGCAGTCAGAAGGCCTAAAGGGGCCGCAGCAACGTCCACCTAAAGGTCTGCAGGTCTTGGGTGCTGCTTTCAGTCCATGGGGTTTCCAAAGAGGTAAATGAAGGACCAACTTACAAGTGGATCTCTTGTTTGATAGCAATACAGGTATGTTCCAGAAATAAAGGAGAGGACCAGTTTTTTAAAAAAAATTTATGTATTATTTTTATTGTATATGTATGTGTATATGCCTGCATGTAGGTAAGTGCACCCGTGTCATGCAATGCCCGCGAAGGTCAGAAGAGGCTGTTGGATCCCCTGTGACTGGAGTTATGGACAGTTGTTAGCTGCCATGTGGGTGCTGGGATTCGAACCTGGGTTTTCTGCAAGAACAACCAGTGTTCTTAACCACTGGAGTTATGGACAGTTTAGCTGCCATGTGGGTGCTGGGATCTGAACCCGGGTCTTCTGCAAGAACAACCAGTGTTCTTAACCGCTGAGCCATCTCTCCAGCCCAGGACCAGTTTCTAATATCACAATCCTATCTGGTCTTTCAGGGCTGCAAAAAACAGTTACTGCAGTTAACTGCCCAAACCAGGGTAAATATCTAGATCCCATCATGGAAGCTGGTTTTCTATCAACCTCCTTAGATTTCAGCAGTTCTTCAAATAGCAACTCAAAGACCCAGAAAGGAATTCCAGCAGCTTTCAGTGCTTCACTTTACCCTATCACAGACTTCCTTCTCCAGAGGGAAGAATCCTAGGCAATATCAGATAGGTAGGAAGGTAAAAGGAAAAATAGCCTTCTCCTTTTTTGTGAATAAAAGGTGGCCCTTTAAAAATTGGCAAAGAAGACAACAGTGGTGGCCCACACCTTTAGTCCCAGCACTCAGGAGGCAGAGGCAGGTGCATCTCTGTAAATTTAAGGTCAACCTGGTCTACAGGGTGACTTCCAGGTCAGCTGGGGCTATACAGGAAGACCCATGTCTCAAAATGACCAAAAAAAGGGGCAAAGAATTGACTAGAAGTCTGTGTAAGTAAAAGAATATTGCATACAAATACAAATGCGATGTGCAGTCATCTAATTTAATAGAGTTCTTAATACATTTATAGCATTAATTTAAAAAAATTTTATCTTATGTGTATGTGTTTTGCCACATATAATTAAAAGAAATCTCAGGGAATAAAGTCTTAGTCTTTGAGACTTCCAAAGGTTATCCATGAGTATCAATTTTCTTTTCATTCTGTCTCCCATTTTACAAAAAGAAAAAAGATGTATGGACTTTGAAGTCTGTATTCCTCCACTGAATTTATTTTTGCAGCACTGGGAATTGAACAAGGGTCTCACACATACTAGGTAAGCAGAACTTGCCCTCTTTTTTACTTTATATTTTGAGAGAAGGTCTCACTAAGCTGCCCAGGCTGGCTTTGAACTCATTCTGAAGTCTAGGCTTCAGCCCACTGAGTATTACGGGCCTGGTCTACCAGGCCTAGTTCCTCCACTGAATTTAGATGGAAGAAACACACCTTACTAAAGCCATCATCAAACCAGTATGAGAATCAACTTGGTGTGACCCCTTATGAAGAAGACTGGGAACTCAGGTTACCCTTATTCTGAAGGTCTTAGAGAACTGAAGAGAAACTGACTAGACTAGTCTGAATTTAAACTGCCAAGACATTCTAGTGCATTTAATGACATTTCCGAATTAGGTAATTAAGACTGTCTTTCATTATAGTCCCATGAAGCCTAACCTTGTTCTAATAGGTTTTCAGATTAGTCTTCCTCATTGAATTAAAAAAAATTTTTTTTGCTTTATTTTTATTTTATGTTTATGAGCATTTTGAATGGATATATGCAAGTGCACCTGTGTCATGCAATGCCCATGGAGGACAGAAGAGGGCACTGGATCCCCTGGAACTGGAATTATAGGCAGTTGTTAGCTGCCATGTGGGTGCTGCAATTTGAACCCGGATCTTCTGCAAGAACCAGTGCTTTTAACCACTGAGCTATCCTTCCAGTCCCTCTCATCGGATTTTGAGTGCCTCAAGGACAAGGATTGGGAGATAATTAACTTTTCTCCCAGTGTGTGACACAAAATAAGTACTCAATAAAGATTTATCACAAAAGGTATGACAAAAGTTATAGCATTGTTATGTAGCATTTTATAATAATTCAGAGCTGGGCGTGGTGGCAAACGCCTGTAGTCCCAGCACTTGGGAGGCAAAGGCAGGTGGATCTCTGTGAGTTCAAGGCCAGCCTGGTCTACATAGTGAGTTCCAGGACAGCTGGGGCTACAGGGAGACCCTGCTTCAAAAAGACAAAATAATAATAATAATAATAATAATAATAATAATGTCAGATAAATTCAATAAGCATACAGATACATATGGATAATATCCGGTGCTATGCTTTTTAGTGAATTAAAAATTAGAGAATGGGCTGGAGAGTTGGCTCAGCGGTTAAGAGCACTGACTGCTCTTACAGAGG
>NW_008347131.1:278116-348156 GCF_000622305.1 Nannospalax galili
GCATTGCATGACACACACGCACTCGCATACATGCAGGCAATACACTCATACACATAAAATAAAAATAATAAAATATTTTTTAAAAAATTAAAGAATGAACTCACTGATTATACAAATCTGTTTCAGATATCAGAGACTGAGATGATTCTTTTTTAAAATTAAATTTTTTTTTATTTATCTGTGTGTGTGCATGAGTATATGTGGGTATATGGGCCTGTGTACTCTGAGGTCAAAAGAGGGTGTTGGATCCCTCTGAATGAGTGTTATGTAAGTTTGTGGTGCACCTGACTTATTACACAGCATCTGGGATCTAAACTTCAGTCCTCAGGATTGCACTGCAAGTGCTCTTAACCACTGAGCCACAGCTCCAGTCCCTAGAGCTTGAGATGATTCTTTTTGGTTGTGAGCCTGAGCTTTTAACAGCTGCACCAGCTCTCCAGCCCCTGAAATGATGCTTATAGAGATTTGTATCTTTGCTCCTAATTGTATGAACACTTTCTATAAATATTCCTAATTATTGGATTCTTCACCAAACAAATATCACAATCCAAACATAGTACACCTTACTTTTATTTTGTTATACTAGGGATTAAATCCAGGGTCTCATGCATATTAGTCAAGCCATCTACTATTAGACTATACTTCCAGCTCTATTTTGGTTATTACTTCCTTTTCTTTATTATAACACAAAGACAAAACTAGACATGTAAAACCTTTATAATTCAACAGATTTTTGGGCAGCAGTAGTGTCCTTAACATAAGGAATGACTTAGTAAATATCACATATGTATATGAATAAAAAGTGGAAAAGAACATGGGGAAATAATGCATGTATTAGAAGGTAGCATTTCTTACGCTTCAAGAAAATCTTGCTGGCATTGTGGCATATATCTATAAGCCCAGCACTCAAGAAGCAGAGGCAGGAGATGAACTTAGACAGGCTCACTAGATTTATAAAGTCCTTAGAAACAATGCCTAGAATAAAATTAAATAAAATGTACAATGTTCAATAAATATTAATTCATCTATTAGATTTCTTTTATACTTAAAAAGGAAAATATATAGTATCCATCACACTGGTTGCTTCTATCTCCCTGTGTTCTTAGTTGTCCACGCAGTATTAACTACAGAAAGAAAGATCCCCTGAGCCAAGACCTTTCATTTAAGGTCAGGCTTACTGAGCTATATAACTCACGTACAGTAAAATTCATTCTGTATAATACACAGTTCTGACAAACACAGAGTCACATATCCATCACCATAATCAAGGTCATCTTCAACAACAAAATTTCCCTTGTGATCCTTATAGTTAATGCCTCACCTCACTTCTAGGCAACCACCAATCAGTTCCTATAGTATAGCCTTTTCAACAGTGTTATATAAAAACATCATATGCTGATATGTTGGTTTTTGAGCCTAGTTTCTTTTACTCAGTATAATAAAACTGAGATAAAGGGCAGGGGTGTGGCTCAGTGACAGAGTGCTTGCCTATCATATGTATGCACTGGGTTCCATCCCCAGAAATACCAGAAACAAAAAAATAACAGATCATCCATGTAGGTGAGCAGAACAGTAGTTTCTTCCTTTCTGTTCTCTGTTGTAAGATAAAACACATTTTCCTCTGTTTACCAGTGAAGATACTGACTTGTTTCCTCCACATTTTGAAAACAATGCTATCAACCATCCCATAGAGGTTTCTGTATTTCCCTTGGGTAATAACCCACGAGTGGGATAGCTAGGTGGTATGAGTTCCAGGGCAGTTGGGGCTATAGGGAGACCCTGTATCAAACAAAACAAAACAAAACAAAACAAAACAAAACAAAACAGAAAAGGAAGGAAGGAAGGAAGGAAGGTAGGAAGGAAGGAAGGGAAGGCCAAAGGGGCTGGAGAGATGAACCAGTGGTTAAGAACACTTATTGGTCTCCAGTCCTTAACTCCAGCACCAGACCCTCTCCAGCCTCTATGGGAAATGCATGCATGTGGTACACTTACATGCAGGCAGGCAAAACACTTATGTACATGAAATAATAAAATCTTAAAAAAAAAAATTTCAGGGGATATTCTGAAAACTCAACATAGAAGGTCAGAGGATATTCGGAAAACTCAACATAGAAAAGGCAGAGAATATAATCAGGGATGAAAGGAAGGAAGGTTGCCTGAACAATGATAATGATTTAGTTCTTTACTTAGGAGTATAGGTGCTTGCTTTTAAAAAATTACAGCACCTGGGTGTGGTGGTGCATGACTTTAATCCCAGCACTCAGGAAGCAGAGGCAGGCAGATATCTGTGAGTTCAAGGCCAGCCTGGTCTACATAGTGAATTCCAGGCCAGCTGGGGCTACAGGGAGACCCTGTCTCAAAAAAAAAAAATTACAGCATATTTTTATTTTTATTAAACAAACAATAAATCATTTATTTTATGTGTATGTATGTATGCCTGCATGTATATAAGTGTATCCATGTCCCACAAAGCCCAGGAAGGTCAGTAGAGGACTTTGGATTCCCTGGAACTGGAGTTACAGGTGGTTGTTAGCTGCCATGTGGGTGCTGGGATTCAAACCTGGTCTTTTGCAAGAAAAAACAGTGCTCTTAACTGGTCATCTTAACTGGACATCTCTCCAGCTCCCTCATTTATTATTTTTAATATATTAAATACTATATGAGTTTTAAAATAGGAGAACTTTGTCTTATAATATAAAAAAATACTCTGTAGTGGCCGGGCATGGTGGCGCATGCCTTTAATACCAGCACTCGGGAGGCAGAGGCAGGAGGATCTCTGTGAGTTCAAGGCCAGCCTGGTCTACATAGTGAGTTCCAGGGCAGATGGGGCTACAGGGAGACCCTGTCTCAAAAAGACCCCCCCCCGGCAAAAAAATACTCTGTAGTATTTAAGTAGAGGTGTAGGAAGGCAAATGTTCATTATTTTTTCACTCTGAGAGGCATACTGGACTAGAAAGAAAGAAAGAAAAAAAAAAAAAAATCCTACAACTTTTTCCCTGACACTAGTTGTAAAACTTGGGGCTTTAGTGTTCTCATGTATAAAACCATGAGTCTGTATTTGAGTCTTACCACTCTAAAATGTTAGGAAATGGTATCTGACAACAAAGAGCATGTTTTCAACATCAAGTTTCTCAGCACTGGCAAAAACTGCAGCTGTATTTTCCACCCCTTGATTAACTTACTGTGAAGGAGTGGCAGTTTGCTTTATTCTAGCATTATAGAAATAGTAACAATTCAGGGGGCTGGAGAGATGATGGTTCAGCAGTTAAGAGCAGCAGTCCTCTTGCAGAGGACCCAGGTTCAATGCCCAGCACCTACATGGTAGCTAACAACTATCTGTAACTCCAGTTCCAGGGGAATCTGACATCCTCTTCTGACCTCCTTGGGCACTGCACGACACAGGTACACTTACACATGCAGGCAATACACTCATACACATAAAACAAAAATAATAATAAAATAAGCCGGGAGTGGTGGCGCACGCCTTTAATCCCAGCACTTGGGAGGCAGAGGCAGGCGAATCTTTGTGAGTTTAAGGTCAGCCTGATCTACACAGTGAGTTCCAGGACAGCTGGGGCTACAGGGAGACCCTGTCTCAAAAAAAAAAAAAAAAAAAGGAAAAGAAATAGTAACAATCCAAACAGCTTGCATAAATCTACATTCTAGGAGCATGTAAGATGATTCAGCAGGTAAAGACACTTACTTAGCAAGCCTAGCATCCTGAGTTCAATTCCCAGAATCCACATAAAGGTAGAAGGAAAGAACTGACTACACCAAGTTGTCCTCTGGCCTTCATGTGTGCACCATGGAATGCATACATGCACACACACAGTAATAAATCTGCATTCTCTCATCATTTCCCTTTCTCAGACACTCACTTCTTGTAGAATATTTTAATCCCAAATCAAAATAAGGATTCAAACCAGGCACAGTAACCCATGCCTATAATCTTAGCACTTGGGAGGGAGAGGCAAAAGATCAGGAGTTCAATATCATCCTTCCACAGTTCCATAGTTTGAGGCCAGCCTGGGCTACTGAACACATCTCAAATAAATAAAAATAAATATAAATAAATAAATAGGCAAGCAAGCAGAAGAAAAGGCAGGGATTCACACAGGTGAATCAAAGGTAAAATTCCATTATCAACCTCCTAAGTCTTGCAAAAGCAGCAATTTGATCCAGGGGAAAAGAATCTGGCCCAAGAGAAACAAACAACAGTTCAGGAAATCACAAATCTGAATTGTACTTTTTTCTTACACACAGTTCTGAAGAGTTTCTGAATCATCTCATCACATCTAGAGCAATATGTGGTACTAAGCAGTTAGCATCGATTCAGAGCAGACTTTCCTATGGCCTGTACATAAGTTGCTAGACCCAGCTGAATAGACTACTATCAATCATCACTGGAAAGAGATTTTAAAGTGTATCTTTAAGGTCCAGAACCATTTTCACTGGAAAATTCTACTAAAATAAAGAATTAGTACCAATAATACTGAAAATTTCCAAAAACATCAGAACACTACATCTCATAGAAGTTTTCCAAACTCATTCTGCCAAGGCCGTACTCTGATAGTAAAGCCATACAAAGACATTGTAAGAAATTATAGACCAACATCCTTGATGAATATGAAAACCCTTAATAAAATAAGAGCAAGCTAAGAATTCAACAGCACATTAAAAAGACTACACATGATGACCAAGTGGGTTTATTCTTGAGTTGCAGGAATGAACCAACATACCAACATTAAAAAAATATTAATAAGCGAGGCGTGGTGGTGCACGCCTTTAATCCCAGCACTCGGAAGGCAGAGGCAGCGGATTTCTGTGAGTTCAAGACCAACTTGGTCTACATAGTGAGTTCCAGGACAGCTGGGGCCAAAGGGAGACCCTGTCTCAAAAAGACAAAAAAAAAAGGAAAAGAAAATATCAATAGACAACAACAGCGTAAAGGGCAAAAACCACATGATAATTTCAACTGATGCACACAAAAAAAGCATTTAATAGGATTTAATACCCTCTCATGATTTAAAGGCAAAACCAAAATAAAATAGGGGCTGGATTAGTGGTTCAGCAGTTAAGGTTAAGAGCACCTGCTATTCTTCCAGAGGACTGGAGTTCAGTTCCCAGCACTCATGTCAGAAAACTCACAATCATTTGTAACTCCAGCTCCAGAGGCCACTTGCACACGGAAGTACATACCTACAGTTAGACACACACAGCCAAAAATAATAAAAATCTTGAAAAAACAAAATATTCAACCCACTAAAAATAGAAGTAAATTCTCTCAATGTAAGTCATTTATGAAAAGCCTCAGCTAGTATCATACTTAACAGTGAAACACCGAAGAAGCTTTTCTTCTTTGTTTCGGTCTTTTTGAGACAGGATCTCCCTATAGCTCCAGGTGGCCTGGAACTCTCTATGTAGACCAGGCTGGCCTTGAAATCACAGAGATCCGCCTGTCTCTGCCTCCATAGAATTGACAATCTAAGAACAATTAGACAAGAAATAAAAGGTATTCAAAATATAAAAATAAAATTACTTTTTTCTTTTCATTTTTTTGTTTATTTTTGAGACAGAGTCTCATGTAGCACAGGCTGGTCTCAAACTCCCCAGAGTACCCTTGAACTCCTCGTCCTCCTGTCTCTACTTCTCGAATGCTGGTGTGTCCCAATGGCTCAGACAAAATGACCTCTCTTAGATTTAAAAAAAAAAAAAAAACACCAAAAAACAAAAAAAAACAACCCTAGAGCCAGGCATGGTGGCACATGCCTTTAATCCAGCACTCAGGAGGCAGAGGCAGGCGGAGCTCTGTGAGTTTCAGGCCAGCCTGGACTACATTTCGAGTTCCAGGCCAGCTGGAGCTACAGGGAGACCCTGTCTCATAAAGACAAAAAAACTCACCAAAACCCCCTAAAAACTACACACACACACACACACACACAGAGTTAGAATAGGCTCAGCAAAGTCTCAGTATATAAAAATCAGTATGTGCCGGGTGTGGTGGCGCACACCTTTAGTCCCAGCACTCAGGAGGCAGAGGCAGGTGGATCTCTGTGAGTTCGAGGCTAGCCTGGTCTACAAAGTGAGTTCCAGGCCAGCTGGGGCTCCAGGAAGACCCTGTCTCAAAAAAGATGAAAACAAAAAAAAAATCAATATGCAATATCAGATACATAACAATGAACAATCAAAAGAAAAAAAATTGCCAAGCATGATAGTACAGGCCTTTAATCCCAGCATTCAGGAGGCAAAGGCAGGCAGACCTCTATGAGTTCAAGCCCAGTCTGGTCTATATAGCAAACTGGAGGTCAGCCATACACTGAAAACTATAAAACACTACTGAATGAAATTAAGGAAAGCAAATGAGTGGGAAGATATCTGAGTTCAGAAGATTAAACAATACTAAGATGAGGCTGGAAAGAATGCTTATAGTTAAGCACACTGGCTACTCTTGCAGAGGAACTGGGTTTGAATTCCAATACTCACAAGGTGGCTAACGACCATCCGTAACTCCAGTTCCAGGCCATGGGCACTGCATGCCACGGGTGTACTTACATACATGTAGGCATGACACTCATACACATAAAACTAAAAGTTAAAAATATATACATTAAAATGTCCATGATACCCAAAGCAATTTATAGATCTAATGTAATTCCTTTCAAAATTCCAATATCAGTTTTAGGGTGGTTTTTTTTTTTTTGTTTTGTCTTTTTGAGACAGGGTCTCCCTGTAGCCCCAGCTGGCCTGGATTCGCTATGGAGACCAAGCTAGCCTCAAACTCACAGAGATCCACCTACCTCTGCCTCCTGAGTGCTGGGATTAAAGGCATGCATCACCAGTTTTTTTTATAGAAATAAAAGAATTCACCATAAGCCAGGTGTGGTAACTTGGATTTATATCCCAGCACTTAGAGACCGAAGTCATCCTAGGATACATAATGAGTTTTAGGACAGTCTGAGCTACAAAATGAGACCTCATTTCAAGAAACAAACAAATAAAAACAAGGAATCATCTCAAAACTCACATAGAATTTTTTTTTTTTTTTGTCTTTTTGAGACAGGGTCTCCCTGTAGCCCCAGCTGGCCTGGAACTCACTATGTAGACCAGGTTGGCCTTGAACTCACAGACATCTGCCTGCTTCTGCCTCCCAAGTGCTAGAATCAAAGGTGTACATCACCATGTCAGGCCTCAAAACTCACATAGAATTTGAAAGAACTCTAAAGAGTCAAAACAACTAAAAAAATTTTTTTATTTATTTTTATTTTATGTGTATGCATGTATTGCCTGCATGTAGATAAGTGCACCCATGTTGTGCAATGCCCTTGGAGGTCAGAAGAGGCTGTCGGATCCCCTGGGACTGGAGGTACGGACAGTTGTTAGCTGCCATGTGGGTGCTGGGATTTGAATCTGGGTTTTCTGCAAGAAAAGTCAGTGTTCTTAACTGCTGAGCCATCTCTCCAGCCCCTCAAAACAATTTTTAAAAAGAACAAAGTTGGAAGACTCTCACTTAAAGACCCAGCATGCAGTCACTAGGAAGAAAACAAGTAGAATAATGAAATAGAAAGCCCCCAAACATATTGTCTTAAACACAGTCAAGTATTCATCAAAAATGGGCCAAAATGTCCAATGGGGAAAGACAGCATGTTCAACAAATAGTCCCAGGAAGACTGGATATCCACATGCAAATGAAGTTGTACACTAATTTTACATCAAACTCAACAATGGTTTTGTACATCTGATAGAAAAAAAAAAACACAGAGCATAAAAGATAAAGGACGAATGCAAGTATATCAAACTTAAAAAATTTTTGTGTATCAAGGGATAAATCAACAGAGTGAATTTATTTATTTTTATAGAATACATTTCTATAGAATAAAGAAAATACTTGCAAATCACTTGATGAGGGTTAATGTTTAGAATATACAGGGGTTGAAGAAATGGTTCAGCAGTTAAAAGTGCTTGATTCTCTTGCAAACTGAAGTTTGGTTCCCAGCACCCACATTGAGTGGCTCACAATCACCTGTAACTCCAGCTCCAAGGGCTCTTATATCCTCTTCTGGCACCCATAGGCATACTAACATGTTGGCACACATATACATAAATAAATTTTTTTTTTTTTTTTACTTTATTTTTCGATTTTTTTGAGACAGGGTCTCACTGTAGCCCCAGCTGGCCTGGAACTATATAGACCAGGCTAGCCTTGAACTCACAGAGATCTGACTGACTCCGCCTCTACTGGGATTAAAGGCATGTGCTACCACACCTGGCCTAAAATTAATCTTTAGAATACATGACTCTTGTTTCCTCATGATCATGCACCAATCCTGGCTCTTACAATCTTTCTGCCTCCTTTTCTGCAATAGTCCCTGAGCTGTGAGTAGGTGAGTTTTAATCTGGAGTCCTATCTAGGACATGCTCTCTGCAGTCTCTTATTCCCTACGTTTTGGCTAGTTGTGGCCTTCTGTGCATCATACTCTATTGCATGAGGAAGATTTGTTGGTGAGAATTGAGAGATATATTAGTTTTCCTTCTACCCTCTGTTCTGCTATGTTCCATGAGCCTGAGGTTCCACTGCAGATGTGTCACTTAGGGCTAGACATCTCTCAGACACTTCTCTGTGTGATCAGTTGTGGCATGATCATAAGGAAACAGTTTTCCAGACCTCTGGGAACTTGCTCATATGAAGTTACAGCAACGGTGTCAGCATGTACAAGACCCATGCAAACTTGGACAAAAACGCATCATAAAATGGGCAGCAGGCCCCAACCTTAGTCAAAGAGATACTGGCAGCTAATCACTGCCAGGTGAGGGAGTTGATTGATCTTTTTTAAGGGAGAGACTCTATATAGTCTGACTAAACTCCAGTGGATGAACTTGCACTGAGGGACATCTGAGTACACAAACTTGACTCAACAAGCCTTAACATATATGACAGAATACATGAAATCCAGGGAGGGGCCTATGGCGGGAGTGCAGATGGAGGAGGGGGTATAAAGTTGATTAAGATGTTTTGTATGAAGTACATAAAAATTTAATTAAAAATACATTGAAAACGAAAAAATGCACATTAAAAAAAATCAAAAATAGGATTACCATGTGATCCATCAATTTCATTTCTAGGTGTGTAACCCAAAAGAATCAAAAGGATCTCTAAGACATAGTTGTACAATCATGTTCAGAGAAGCACTATTTTACTTCAGAGCAACATTATTTACAACAGCCAAGAAGCAGAAGCAATCAAATGCCCATTAACAGATAAATGGGTAAGCAATCAGTGTAAATAGAATGCATTATTATTCAACCTTAAAAGACAAGAACATTGCCAGGCGTGGTGGCACATGCCTTTCATCCCAGCACTTGAGAGGCAGAGACAGGCATTTCTCATAGACACTGAGTCTACACAGAGTTCCAGGCCAGCTGGGGGCTACAGGGAAACTCTGTTTAAAAAAAAAGGACAAGAAAGACATATATGAACTTAGTCATATAGTGAAGTGAAAGAAGTCAGTATGAACACAGTATATAAGGTATGATTCTGATTATAAGACATTCTGGAAGAGACAAACTACAAAGATAGTAAAATGATGAGTGGTTGCCAGAACGTGAGGAAAGAGAGAGCAAATAGGTCAAATACTGAGAATTTTTTTTTTCTTTTTGAGACAGGGTCTCCCTGAGGTCCCAGCTGGCTTGGAACTCACTATGCGGACCAAACTGGCTTCCATCTCCCAGAGATCTGCCTGCCTCCAAATACTGAGAATTTTCAAGGTAATAAAACTATTCTTGGGGCTAGAGAGACGGCTCAACAATTAAGAGCACTTGCTGCTCTTCAAGAGGACTCAGATTTGGTTTCCAGCACCCACATGGCGGCTCATAACTATTGGTAATTCCAGTGCTAGGGGATCTTCTGGTCTCTGAGGATACTTACATATATGCAAGGAAAATACTCATACACATAAAATAAAAATAAATAAATTAGGGTTGGAGAGAGGGCTCATTGTTTGGAAGCACTTATTTGTTCTTCCAGAGGACGTGAGTTCAAGTCCCAGCACCAATATCAGGTGGCTCAAAACTGCCTGCCTATAACTCTAGTTCCAGGTATTCAGACACCTTCTTCTGGCCTCCATGGGCACTCCCACCAACACAGATATACACATAAATAATTTTTTGTAAAAAAAAAAAAAAATCTTTGAAAAATCCTCATTTTTTTTTTTCATTCTGAATCTAGTCTATCTATACAAACAGCATAGGAAGGCACAGACCCCCTGGAGACAGCAGTCCTGTTCTCACAGTGGCAGAGGCCTATATACAAGGGCCTAGGCACTTCTACACAAGTGACACAAACATAAATCTTAGAATTTTCTAGTTTTCTTAGTTGAAGACTTCTGAGTCTACGGAGATACTGTTCACATCCAAAGACACCGAACACAAGACAAATAGTTACATTGTTTTATTTATCATATAGAGAAGACTATGTCAGTTTGGGCCACTTTTGTTCAAAAGGCTTTCTGACCATCTACTTTGTCTTTTAGTTTTAAATATGTATTTGTTTATTTTGTGTGAGTGCACACAAGTATACCACATCACACATGTGGTGGTCAGGGGCAGGAGTTAGTTCTCTCCTCCTACCATGTCTCAAAAACACAAAAACAGGGGCTGGACAGATGGCTCAACAGTTAAGAATATTGGCAGTTCTTACAGAAGATTGGGGTTCGAATCCCAGCACCCACATGGCAGCTAACAACAACTGTCTGTAACTCCAGTTCCAGGGGATTTGATGCCCTCTTCTGTCCTCCATGTGCACTGCATGACATGGGTGCGCTTACACACATGCAGGCAATACATGCACACACATAAAATAAAAATAAAAATCCCATAAAAACAAATATCAGTATTGGGGGCTGGGGAAATGATGTAGTGGTTAAAAGCACTGGCTGTTCTTGCACGGGGCTAGAGTGATGGCTCAGCAGTAAAGAGCACTGGCTGCTCCTGCAGAGGACCCAGATTTGGTTTCCAGCACTCACATGACAGCTAACTCCAGTTCCAAGGGATTTGTTGCCCTCTTCTGGCTTCTTCCAGCATTAAACACACAGGCACACTTACACACATGCAGGCTCCTTCTACCTTCAAACTCAGGTCATCAGGCTTGGTAGCAAGTCCCTGAACCCACTTGAGGCATCTTACTGGCTCTGGTCTTGTTTTTAATTTTTTTCAGACAGGACTGTACCTAGGCTATCCTCAAACTCATTATATAGACAAGGATGACCTTGAGCTCCTGATACCTCCTGCCTCTTCCTCCCAAGTACTGAATTACAGCTACGCACCACCATGCCTAGCTGATCACCTACTTTTGTTCTAGATATTGTCTGAGGTACTGATATAACCTTCCCACAGGGGGAAAAATGTATGTTCTGCTTTTATTTCTGAAGACATCTGACAGAGTAAACAAAAACCAAAGAAAAATGAGGTAAAAGGCACCAAGGCAGCTAGCTACTCTAATGGTAGCTTAGAAAAATGCTTCTTTGAGGGGCTAACATATAAACTTAAACCTGGATTAAGCCTATAATACAGACTTGAAGTAAAAGGAAAATGGGAGCTGGGCGTGGTAGCACACGCCTTTAATCCCAGCACTTCGGAGGCTGAGGCAGGTGGATCTTTGTGAGTTTGAGGCCAGCCTGGTCTACACAGCGAGTTCCAGGACAGCTGGGGCTACAAGACCCTGTCTCAAAATGACAAAAAAAAAAAAAGGAAAATGGGGTGGGAAGTTCCAGGCAGAGAGCAGCAAAAGCAAAGGACAAAATGAAGCTTAATATATTGGAAATGTATCAAGGAGGCAAGGCTAAGTGTACTGATAGGAACAACCTAAGTAATGTATCTTTGAATTGAAGATCTAAGAATATGAGAATCATTTAAATTCTCAAACTTTCCCAACACTGACCACTAAGAATTTATCATAATCAGATTAACATCCCAATTTTAAGCCAGATATGGTAGAGAATGTCTGCAAATCTCAGCACTGAGGTGGCAAAGGTTGAAGGGTTGCCACAAATTCAAGATCAGCATAGTGGGTTTCAGGCTAGTCAGGCCTACCTAGCAAGGTCCTATCTCAAAACAAAACACAACTGCCAATTTTATGCTCTCCCTTATCTTACTGTACTCACAGCTGCCCATAAGGTAAACACCATATATTTTTTTAAATTTGCTTTCATTAAATTTAGTTGTATTTCATATAGAATATCTCAATCTGAATCATCTTTATAGCTCTATCCCCATCAGCACCCTCCCACAGCCCCCCACTGCAACCCATATACTCTGTCCTGGGTGTTAAGGCCCACTGTAAACACCATATTTTAAACTGACCCCCTAAAAAATGACCATGCCTGTTATCCATATTATTACTTTATATAGTATGACCATAAGACCAAAAAGCCCTGGCTGCTAACTTGGATTCAAATTCAGATTCTATCAGTTATATGACTTTGAGCAAGTTGCATAATCTTTCTCAGTTCCCTCATCTGTAAAATACAACAGGGTGTTTTAAAAAAAAAAAAGAAAGATGAAATGTGACACAGACATCATTCAGTAACTATTAGCTACTGCCAGTAAAAGTACTTGAGAATTTACTTTGTTCAAGGCTGAGCCAGAGGGATAAAAAAAAACCCTACAATTTGCTAAACTGTTTGAAAGATAAATCTGTCAAATTCCCTTAGGTACTTTTTTTTCCTGGCTTACCACTATCTTTCTTGAATCTAGAACAATGCTTAACATCCAGTAGACATCAATCTCAGTATCTGTTAAGTGAATGCATGAATGAATGAGATCTATGTCAGGAGTTTAACACAACCTGGTTTTGCAAGAATATGAGGTTTTCATTTGTTCTTGAGTTTTGCTGTTTTGGTTTTTTTTTTTTTTTTTTTTAAGACAAGCTTTCACTCTGTAATCCAGGTTGGCCTGGAATCCACTATGTAGCCCAGGCCGGTCTCCAATTCACAGCAATCCTGCTTCAGTCTCCCACATGTTGGGATTATGGGCATAAGCCACCACCCATGGCAAGTTTTCATTCTTCATCAAGATTTTTAATTCTATCTAAAGGTACTGTCAAAGAAGCTATTTTTTAATTGTTTCCTTCAAACCCAGGTGCTGATAATATTAAGGTATTCATATTTACTGAACTGCTAAAACTGAACTGTCAGCTTTAGACTGTATCTATAATGGAATTACCACACACCACTCTTCAAAATTCAAAGGTGATTATCAAAACTTTATAAGTAATAGAGAAGAAAAGTATATGGCATGCTTTGGAATACCTTTGCTTGTCATCACCTTAAGTGAACAGCCTTTAAATACTTGTGTAAAATTATGTGGCTAGAGAGATGGCTCTGCAGGTAAGGGTGCTTGTAGTCAAGCCTTATGGCCTGAGATCAATCCCCAGAACCCACGTGGTGGAAGGAGAGAACCAACTCCAGCAAGTTGTCCATTGACCTCGACATCAGCTACAGGATGTGTATCCACCCCCCTACCCGCCAAATAAATGCAAAAAATATATATATATATTTGTTTAAACTTTGTGAAAAAAATTTTTCCTCACAGGTTTACCAACTAGGTTTCATTTATGTTGACAAATTGATTTCTCTTTTATCTATATCATTAGATTTCATAACATTACAATTTGTCCAGTCACTTTAGAAAAGTCTAATGTGATTGTTAAGATTCATTTGCTCTGTAGGTCATAGAAGGACTTTTCAGGGTGATGAAAATGGAGAAAAGAGAATTCACCTTTCTAAAAATGAGTTTTCCGCTCTATAATTATGCATAACATAAGGCAAGTCATCATATCTGGGCCAAGATTTAATGTCTTGGTTCCCAAGAGAATTAGAGTCATGTATAAATTTGGGGCAAGTTCTGCAAAAACTTCTATTGATGCTGGAATCAAAAACTCATTGTTAAGAGTCATCAACACGAATGTATCTTCTAATACATGGCAGCCACTCTGGCAACATCCCTCATCATTTTCTATGCAATAAACAAAATGGGATGCATTAAATCCTGACAATTACCACGACTTCGGGTAGCTAGCTCAACGGCAATGATTTGTTAAGAGCTAAAAAGTAAAAATCTTATTCAACGATCCTTAAAGTAACATGGCCCGCCTAGTCTTCGAGGCAGTTGCTAGGCTATTGTATTTCTCCCCAAAACCTTCAGGGCTGCAAAATACATGAACTCTACTGACACTCTTTGAGGGAGAAAAACCAAGGCATCAGGGCGGGGCGGTTAATGTTCAGAATCGGTCAACATCATCCCAGGTAGGGGATCAGGTGTGGCGGCAGGCCTGGGCATCACTGTCCTTGTCACGCCAGGAGGCGACTAGGCCCTTCACGGCCACCGCAGCCCTCACCGGCTCTTATTCATTCATTTGACAATTCGGCGAGGCGTACCCCACTACGGGCCTGCACGCCCGGTTCCCGCGTCAGTCCAGCAACACCTCAGCCTCCAGGGCGGCGCCGCCCGCGCCCCTCAAACACTGCCACCCGCACCCCGCTGCGGAGCGTTCGGCTCCCCGGCGCCCCAGCCCGGGTCTCCGCCGCACGCGAGCACCCACGCCCCCCACCCCGCCAGCCGCGGGTTCCCCGGCCTCCACCCCGCTTCGCCGCCTCAGACCTGCGGGGTTTGCTGGGCCGGGGCCGCGCGCGTCCACCGAGGGCTCCGCCTGAGCCTGAGGGTCCCCACTCGCGCGCGCCGCTAGGGCTCAGGGCGCAGGCCAGCGGGCGAGACCCACTGCCCACTCACCTCCGCCGGGTCAAAACCGAGGGGCCTGCTCTAAGCCGTTTAAAACCGCTTGGGCCGCCGCACACCCCGCAGTGTCCTCGTTGTTTATTGGTCCTCTGCGCACCGCCTGTCGCCCTTTGATTGGTCCGTTTGAAAGCACTCTGGGCACGCGCCGCCCGTGGCCTTAAAGGGACCACACACACAGCCCCGTTCCTCCTGAGCTCATGAAGCTGCTTGTTCTGGTGGCAGTCACAGGCTGGAGGGAGAGCTACGCACGACCTGCGAATGAAAACCGAAAGGTGTGTGCAAAATTGTGCATTCCTGTTCGTTGGCATGTTGGCTTTCCTTTACTACAGCTGTTTAAACTGCTGTCAACATCTGACCTTACTTTTTGAGTTCTTATATCCACAAATATTGATTGTGCAGTTCCGTGTTAATAGGGCATCAGGAGGTTGAGATGTGGTGGAAGGAGCTGGGAACTCAGGCAGGATGCTACATTGTAGTCTTCGACTTCCTTTGGGCAAATCTCATTTCTCCGTTAACCTGAATTTCAGTCTACTCCTGTAGGAAATGGAATAATGACGGTTTCCTTACAAATTTAATGTGAGGATTTAATATAACAAACCGAGTGTCTGGGAAAAGACTTTATGAACTAATGTCGTCTTCAAATGTTTATTTTTATTTATATATTTTTGTTTGTTTGAGACAGGGTCCCCCTATAGCCCCAGCTGGCCTGGAACTCACTCTGTAGACCAGGCTGGCCTTGAACTCACAGAGATCCGCCTGCCTCTGCCTCCCGAGTGCTAGGATTAATATTTTTATTTATTTCTTAAAATATTTTATTTATTATTTTTATGTGTATGAGTATTAGGCCTGCTTGTATGTAAACGCACCCATGTCCTGCAGTGCCCACAGAGGTCAGAAGAGAGCGTCGGATCCCCTGGAACTGGAGTTACAGATGGTTGTTAGCTGCCATGTGGGTGGTGGGAACCAAACCAGGGTCCTCTGCAAGAGCTGCTAGTGCTCTTTACTGCTAAGCCATTTCTTCAGCCCTAATTCATATTTTTAAAATATTTTATTATTTTTATTTTATGTCTATGAGTGTTTTACCTGTATGTATATAAGTGCACCACGTGTGTGCAGTGCCCACAGAGGCCAGAAGAGCCCCCAGAACTGGAGTTATGGATGGTTGTTAGCAGTCATGCGAGTGCTGGGAATTGAATCCAGGTCCTCTAGAAGAACAGCAAGTGTTCTTAACTGTTGAGCCATTTCTCCAGCTCCCAAATGTTTGTTTGTTTGTTTATTTATTTATTTAATTTTGGTTTTTTGAGACAGGGTCTCCCTGTAGCTCCAACTAGCCTAGAACTCACTATTTAGACCAGGCTAGCCTCGAATTCACAGAGATCTGGCTGCCTCTGCCTCCCGAGTGAGTGCTGGGACTAAAGGCATGTGCCACCACACCCGGCAATTATTGTTCCTTATGTTTTGTTTTTATCTATCAAATTGGCAGAGATGAAAAAGTTCAACCTTTAGTTGGTTAAAATTTGCAGAAGAGCTGAGTGTGGTTGGTCACACCAGTAATCCAAACACTCTGGTGGATTAGGAAGCCTTGGCAGGGGCTGCAGGAGACTCTGCCCCAAAATATAATAAAAAATGATTGGGGAGGGGCAGCTGGCAAGATGGCTCAGCGGTTAAGAGCGTTGACTGCTCTTTCAGAGGACTGGGGTTCAAGTCCCAATACCCACATGATGGCTAACAGCTGTCTATAACTCCAGTTCTAGGGGAACTAGCACTCTTTTCTGACCTCCATGGGCCTTACACGACATGGGTACACCTACCTACATGCAGGCAATACACTCATACACGTAAAAATTTAAAATAAAAATGAAAAGTAAAATAAAAAAATGATTTGGAGAAATGAATGCTCAAATTCTCTGTTGAGCTGGAGTGCAAACTTTTAGGACAACTTAACAATTACTATAATGTAAACTCTACAGATTCTCTGGCCCAGTAATGTTACTATGAGACATTTATTTTACAGTTTTATGCACATATACAAAGAAAAATGTACAAGAATACTTACTGAGAAAATAGGGAAAAATATCTTGAAATCACATGGCTATCAATAGGAAACTTTTACATAAATTATGAACTATTTACTCAGTAGAACACTATGCAGCTGTACAAAACGGATGTGGTTAAGGTGCTGGAGAGATGGCTCAGTGGTTAAGAGCATTCACTGCTCTTGAGGAGGACTGGGGTTTGAGTCTTAGAACCCACATGGTGGCTAACAGCTGTCCTTGACTCCGGTTCCAACACCTTCTTTTGGCCTCCACAGGCACCAGGCACATGCATGGTACACTTACATACGTGAAGGCAAAACACTCATACATATAAAATAAAAAAAAATGCAATTTTTAAGAAAAAAGAAAGGATGCAGTTAATTGGGTTGGGGAGATGGCTCAGTGGGTAAAAGTGGTTGTTGTGTAAGCATGAGCATCAGAGTTTGGATCCCCATCACCTGTATTGGGTATGAAAATGTACTGCTGTAACCCCAGTGCTGGGGGTGGGTGGCCCAGACACCTGAGCTCACTGGCCAGCCAGTCTAGGCTAAATAATCAGCTCCAAGTTCAGTGAGAGAACCTGTCTCAAAAAGTAAGATGGAGGGGCTGGAGAGATGGCTCAGCAGTTAAGAACAACCAGTGTTCAAATCCCAGCACCCACATGGCAGCTAACAACTGTCTATAATGCCATTCCAGGGGATCCAACAGCCTCTTCTGTCCTCCGTGGGCATTGCACAACACGGGTGCACTTATCTACATGCAGGCAATACATGCATACACATAAAATAAACATAATAAATAAAATAAATAAAATATTTTTTTAAAAAGTAAGATGGAGAACAATGAAGGAAGACATGAACATTGATCTCTGGCCTCCACAGGCACACACACCTGCACATTTGCACACACACATATATGTTACCCACACATATGCACCCTCAAAAGAATGTGATTATATTTGCTGGGGTAGAAAAATAAACAAATGCTATATTATTCATTGAAAAGAGGCAAATTTTAGGAAAAAGTTATATGGGATGATTTTATTATATGTGGTTGTGGTTGTGTGTGTGCGTGCACACGCCTGAAGATGGTTAGAGCATTTATGGAATTATAAGGGACTTAATAGAAGTGGGCTTGGCAGGGAGAAATTTTTATATTTTACCATTGATATGAATGGAGCATGGAGAATGTCAAGTCAGGCAAAAGCAAGAGCTCAGAGGCAACAAAGCATGTTGTATGTATGGGACTGGACTTATGGATTTGATTTTAAGAAAAGATTTATATTGGAAAGTAATGGAACACAAGATTGACAAAGTTGTGAATTATTCTTAAGATTGACAAAGAAAGTTAAGAAAAATTCATGGAGGGTCTTAAATACCAGGCTAAGGATTTTTTCCTTTATTGAGTAGGTGATAGGGAACCATTGAAAATTTCTGAACAAGAGAATGATAAAAATCAGGACTGTAGAAAAATTAGTTAGCTTTATTGTCTAAAATGAGTGAGGGCTGGAAGCCCAGTTTGGAGTTTGATATGCAGCACTGAAAAGGATAAGGACAGATTCAAGAAAGAGTAAAGGATTTAGTAACCAATTAGATTAGGTACAAAAGTAAGGGTGGATCCCATTTAGAAAGCTGAGTCAAAGGAACTGTCTAGATTAGAGCCCAGAGTCTGGGAGGGTAGTTACTGCCCATATAGCAGTAAAAAGTCAGAAGAGGTCTGTCTCAAGGGGAAGGTGGAGAGTTTAGTCTTAGACTTGTTTACTTTCAGGTACCAATGAGACGTTCAAATAGAATCAGCTCAGCAGGTCTGGAAAATACCAAATGGAAACTGGGAGAATAGATTTGCTCTTAAGTGGTATTGATTTGGGAATCACTTCTATAAAATGATTGAGGCTACAGAGAGGGAAAAGACAGGAGGGAGTAAAAAGGTAGGCGAGAACAGATCCACATGCAGGACA
Source organism: Nannospalax galili (assembly GCF_000622305.1). Lineage (NCBI taxonomy): Eukaryota > Metazoa > Chordata > Mammalia > Rodentia > Spalacidae > Nannospalax > Nannospalax galili. The sequence goes on from NW_008347131.1 coordinate 296,897, forward strand.
AGGAGAGGAACCAATCTTAGCAAACAGTAACCTTTGAGAATTAGGTAAGGAATACATAGAAATAATCTTCAGGCATTGGTCACTGGCATACTTACTTCATTTAAATGTTATCATACATAATCTGAAGATGACGTTTAAAGAGAGGTTGATGGCTGCCTCAAATTTGTTCCGTGTAGGATGTGTTCAGTCTGGGTCTTGGAGAGTTTTGGAACGAGATGGCAAAATCTCTTTTTGTGTGCACTGTTGCAGTGTAGTCTTACTAGGAGATGGGCATTAGATATCTGAATCCATTCATTTCTTCATTCAACAAATTATTTTTTTAATTTTTTTTTATGTGTACGAGTGTATTGCCTGCATGTATGTGAGTGCACCCATGTTGTGCAATGCCGCGGAGGTCAGAAGAGGGCTTCGGATTCCCCTGGAACTGTAGTTAAGGACAGTTCGTAGCCACCATATGGATGCTGGGAATTAAACCCGGGTCCTCTGCAAGAGCAGTCAGTGCTCTTAACTGCTGAGCTATCTCTCCAGCCCCATTCAACAAATATTTATTGAATACCTAGGATGTGGCGAACTGTTCTAGGCATTTTGAATAATCAGTGAACAAAATAGACCGAAAATATTTCCCTTCACTCAAGGAACTTACATTATATTGAAGAGACATAGACAACCAACACATAGCTGAGTTTTATAGTATGTTATTAGACTATGGGCAGGAGGAAAAAAGACTGGGTGAAAAGGACAGGGAAGTGGATTGGAAAGACTTGAGTGTGTGTGTGTGTGTGTGTGTGTACATGCCCACATATGTGGGATCCAGGGGTAGATACTGAATGTCTTCTTCAATCCCTCTACACTTTATTTATTATTATTATTTTATGCAGGGTCTCTCACTGAAGCTGGAGCCTGCTAATTTGGCTAGACTAACTGGCCAGCAAGCCTCAGGGATGTTCCTGTCTCTCCATCTACATATAACACTGGGATTATAACTACACACTACCATACCCAGCTTTTTTACATGGGTGATTGAACTCATATCCTCATGTTTACTAAGCCATTTCCCCAGGTCCCTAAATACTATAATTTTTTTTTTTTTTTTTTTTTTTTTTTTGGAAAAAATTCCTGTAAAAAATACCCCGGCGGCCGACTCATGATGTAGACCAGGCTGGCCTTGAACTCACAGATCCACCTTCCTCTCTACCTCCTAAATGCTGGGATTAAAAGCATGCACCACCATACCTGGGAAGACTGTAATTTTAAAAAATATTTTATAGCCAGGCACGGTGGCGCACGCCTTTAATCCCAGTACTCGGGAGGCAGAGGCAGGCGGATCTCTGTGAATTCAAGGCCAGCCTGGTCTACATAGTGAGTTCCAGGACAGCTGGGGCTACTGGGAGACACTGTCTCAAAAAAGACCAAAGGCATGCGCCACTGCACCTGGCTTATTATTTTTATTTTATGTGTATAAGTGTATTGCCTGCATGCAGGTAGGTGTATCCATGTCAAGAACTTGTGGAAGTCAGAAGAGGGCATTGGATCCCGTGGACCTGGAGTTATGGATGATTGTTAGCTACCATGTGGGTGCTGGGAATCGAACCCAGGTCCTCTGCAAGAACATCCAGTGCTCTTAACTGCTGAGTCATCTCTTCGGTCCCAAGACTGTAATTTTTTTTTTTTTCTTTTGTCTTTTTGAGACAGGGTCTCCCAGTAGCCCCAGCTGGCCTGGAACTCACTATGTCGACCAGGCTGGCCTTGAACTCACAGAGATCTGCCAGCCTCTGCCTCCCAAGTGCTGGGATTAAAGCACTGGGTGCCAAGACTATAGTTTTTTAAAGGCTGCTCAGTGTAGGTTTTGCTAAGATTATATTTAAGCAGGTTGAAAATATGAAGGAGTTAGTCATGAATATATCTAGGCAAGGAAGTGGCAGGCAGAGGTGATAGCTATACAAAGGCCCTATGTTTGGAGTCTGCCTGACAGGTTTGAGAAAACAGGGAGGCCAGTATAGCTGAAGCAAATTAGTCGGTAATAGGAGGGAGATGAGTTGTGATAAATAACGGAGGAAAGGGAGTGTCAGAACTTGTAGGCTTGTAGTAACCTAATATAGTATCTTGTCCATAGTAAGTGTTCAATATGTTTTTGGTCAGTCACTTTTTGCAATCGAGAATTATCATTAGATAGCATTTATCTATGTATTTATTAGAGTTATATGTGTCTTCATTCCAGGGGCCTCTCAATGCTTGTGCATAAGGAGCAGCATAGCACAGTGTGAAGCAGAGATCAAAGTGAACACTGTGTTCTTGTAACCAGAAGCAGGAAACTCATGTCAGATATCATGGCTGCTGAGTGACTGCACTAGGCATCTCTACAAAGCCTCTTAGGATTGGAGCAGGTGCTCATTCCCTTGTGATCACAAGCTGCATTCTGGTTGAAGCATCCTCACCTAGGGACATAGATCCTTATTTCCAGCCTAAGAGGAACAGCTTCATGATTAGGTTTTTTTCCCCTTCCGTCCAAGTGCTCTTGCATTGTTTTCTGGAGATAATGGTAACATTAATACAGATCTCAAGTGGTTACAGGATTTGTGTTTTAACTGCTCTCCAAGATCACAAAGCCTATCCTAGCTTATACCTGGTTGCATTTAATAGGTGCTGGTTAAATGAAGGAATAAACAACCTTTTAAAAACATTCTTCCTTGCTGGTTTGCCTTCTGGGTCATTCTTCTGCTCCACATAAGAAATACCTTTATTTCCTATGGTGGCACACGCCTTTAGTCCCAGCAGAGGCAGGCGGATCTCTGTGAGTTTCAGGCCAGCTGGGGCTACAGGGAGACCCTGTCTCAAAAAAAAAAAATTTCTTTATCTTGTAGCCTGTAGCCCCAACCTCCAAAATGCAGGCTGTTGGGGAACTTTGACCACAGAAACAACAACCCCATCAAAGAGGAAAGAGGCAGAGGGAAAGATAGGGGGCTCATTAGCAGGCCGTCACAGGCTCTTAAGACACAGTGGGAAAAAACCACAGGGAAGGGCAGGCTATGTGAGTTCTTGGCTCTTAGGTCTTACAAAACAAGCTGATTGTGTAACTTGTGTGGCTTGGGGGCTAACTTAACTATGGGTTTAAACTGAGGACCTTAGTTAGGTTGTCTAAATCTGTTTTGATACTATGCCAAGGAGTTCAAAGTTGGGAGCTGGAGTCTTGACTGAAAATAAATGTATTTTCTCAATTCTGCTGGGAAGGGTGGTGCACGCCTTTAGTCCCAGCACTCGGGAGGCAGAGGTTGGCAGATCTCTGTGAATTTGAGGCCAGCCTGGTCTCCATAGCAAATTCAGGCCAGCTGGGGCTACAGGGAGACCCTGTCTCAAAAAAAAAAAATTTCTTTATCTTGTAGCCTGTAGCCCCAACCTCCAAAATGCAGGCTGTTGGGGAACTTTGACCACAGAAACAACAACCCCATCAAAGAGGAAAGAGGCAGAGGGAAAGATAGGGGGCTCATTAGCAGGCCGTCACAGGCTCTTAAGACACAGTGGGAAAAAACCACAGGGAAGGGCAGGCTATGTGAGTTCTTGGCTCTTAGGTCTTACAAAACAAGCTGATTGTGTAACTTGTGTGGCTTGGGGGCTAACTTAACTATGGGTTTAAACTGAGGACCTTAGTTAGGTTGTCTAAATCTGTTTTGATACTATGCCAAGGAGTTCAAAGTTGGGAGCTGGAGTCTTGACTGAAAATAAATGTATTTTCCTATTTGGAGCAGAAGAATGACCCAGAAGGCAAATAAACCCGCAAGTGATGGATTTTATTTTAGTGTATGAGTGTATTGCCTGCACGTGTGTAAGTGCACCCGTGTCATGCAATGCCTGAGGAGGTCAGAAGAGGGTGTCGGATTTCCTGGAACTGGAGTTAGGACAGTTGTTATCTACTATGTGGGTGCTGGGAATCGAACCTGGGTCCTCTGCAAGAGCAGCCAGTGCTCTTAACCACTGAGCCATCTCTCCAGCCCAAATGATGGAATGTTTGAAAACAAAGACTGCCTGAAACATACATCCCAAGTCGATTACTTGAGTCATCTTTCCATACAAAGAAAAAGCCATAGACTTTACACAAAAAAGACTCAATTGCTTTTCCCTCTTTTGTTGGTGGAGTTGAGGATGTGGCCCAGGCCTTTTCACATACTAGGCAGTTCCATCACTAAACTGCATCCCCAGCTCCTCAACCACATTTCCTTTATAATTATGTCCATAAAGAGATATCTGAGAAAGCTTACTAGAACCCTTTGAAAGTCTTATAACCCTATGCACCCTTACTGATTGTAAACACTTCTAAGTTGCTAAACATCACTGCCTTTCAATTTTCTTTAGGCTTAACTTTGGGTAAAGTGCCAAGTCAAGTCATAAAGACCTTCTTATGGGAGCCAGTGAAATGGCTCAGCAGGTGGGGTCACTTGCTGCCAATACTGATGGCCTGAGTTCAATTCCCAGGTCCTACAAGCATGCAATGGCATGGTCACTGGCATGTGCTCCTGTACACACTCACACACAGTAAATGTAAAAAAGATTCTAAGATCTTTCTGTAGGCCACAGATCTTTTCATCTTAAGTTTCACCATTTTTTCATGATACTGAAAGACAGTATGACCTTATTATGAATGTAATTTGCAAAGAATATGACCAGTTAGGGTTTCTTTTGTTGATTTTTAGTCCACTAGCCCAGGCTGGCCTAGATGTCACAATGTTCCTGCCTCAGCCTCCTGTGTGCTGGGATTATAGGCCTGCCACCACATCCAGCTTGTCACAGTTGTGTGCATATGTGTATGCACATAGAGACCAGAGAACATTGGGTTATCCCTCAGGAGCCTGTTACTTTGAAATAGGGCCTCTCACTGTCCTGGAACTCATCAACTATGCTAGACTGGCCAGCTTGTGAGCCCCAGGGATCACCTGTCTCCACCTCCCCAGTGCTGGGATTACAAGTGTACACCACCATTCCTCGTTTGGCTTTTTTTAAAATGTGGGTTCTGGGGATCAAACTCAGGTCCTTGTGCTTAGAAAGCACTTTACTATCTTCCTAGTCTGTTTACTAGAATTTGATCTTCTGCCTGTGTATGGGTTTCAGGCTTTATATTCAGAGAACCAGACAAGGAATTCTCAGCCCTACTTTCATCCTCAAGATTCTTCCTTTCATTTAATATTTGTGTGTGTGTTTGTGTATGTGCATGCCACGCCTATGAAGTCGGGAGAACTTGCAGGAATGGGTTCTCTCTTTTCACCATGTGGGTCCCAGGGATCCAACCTAGGTCATTAGGCTTAGAGGCATCTGCACCAGCTTGCCAGCCAATGTATCTTCCTTTCTTGTTATGGATTTTTACTTTGTTTTTTAAGAATTTTGGGGGTGGGGATTTAGCTCAGTGGTAGAGCGCTTGCCCAGCAAGTGCAAGGCCCTGGGTTCGGTCCTCAGCTCTGAGGGGGGGCAGCGGTGTTGGGGGAAAGGCGGTTTGGTTGTCTCTTAAGTATTCCATTGGTTTTTGTTTCCTGTTGCGAACACTGGGAAATTATACAGCGTAGTTTATATTGAGGTCTCTTTCCGCTTAAACACAAGTCTTTCTTGAATTTCTCTTTCTTCTTCATCTTGTTCTTTTAGGGTGGGGGTGGTAGTGTTGCCAAGCTCTGTGAGACTATGTATTTATTGTGTGAGTATGGGCAGTGCCTGGGCCATAGCAGAAAATGAATAATAAATGGGGATTATTATTCTAGCAATAGTTTGTTTTAGAAAATCAACAAATTCTACATGTAGCATTAGGACTAACATGCTCCCCACTTTTCACTGAAGAACAACTTATCCAGAGAACCTGAGACAGGGTCTTCAACTTCTTATTCTTCTAGCCTTGAGATACAGAGGGTAAGTTGTGAGAAAGTAGCTTTTTAAAAATGTAGTTTATGGGGGCTGGAGAGATGGTTCAGGGATTAAAAGCACTGGATGCTATTGCAGAGGACCCAGGTTTGGTTCCAAACACCCACAGGGCAGCTAACAACTGTCCTTTACTCCAGTTCCAGGGGATCCAATGCCCTCTTCTCACCTCTGTGGGCATTGTACAACATGGGTACACTCCCATACATGCACATAAAAGAACTAAATAAAAAATTTAAAAATGTAATTGGTGTGTGTGTGTGCATGCACACAAAGTGCTGCAGAGAGAACCTAGCTCCCATCCCAGGGCTTTTCTCACTATGTCAGCTGGTTTTGCTGGGGACCATCATTGCAAGGCAAAGTTGAGTTCTATGACACTGGAGTCCTCAATGAATAAGAACAAAAACAGAAGCACCGTGGTACACATGCCATAACACTAATGATCATGACAGTCTACTTTCTCTGTTGAGTCTGGCCAGGATCTCAGGCAGCTTCTGGCAATCCAGTCAATGAGTTTGATGCTCAAGATGAAAGCTCTCTGCCATGTTTCCTCTAGAGGAAATCAGGGTAACCTAAGTCAATGAACTCTCTCATTTTGACCTGGCTTGTCAAGATGAGCTGAAACGCCAACACAAACCCTACATCCTTTATTTCTCTTCATGGTTCATATATCCCCAAAGAAGTTGGAGGTAATATCCCCAAGTAGGTTTTCCACAGCATGAGTCTGTCAGACAGAGCAGGCGCAGGATCAGTCATGACTCCAAGCCAGCCAAGATAATTAAGAAAAGCTAAATTTATATTAAATTATCATAAAGTCCTAAAATGCTGAACATCGTGGTTAAATAATTCCAGAAAGTCCAATATCTCCAGTGAGTAACGTTAAAACCATTACACATGAGCGTGGGAAAAAATCACTTCTATTAGTTTAGGACAGAGAGATTTTGCTTTTTTTTTTTTTACAGAGTAAATCAGTGCTCAAATAGATATTTCCCAAATTATGTTCTTTCTGCATTCTGAAGAGCCCAAGTGCAATAACCTTGCCCCTTTCCAGTCCAGAAAATGCCACTCTTCTGTGTTTTTCCTCCTCCCCAACTATGAATTTAAAAACCTAAACACTGCCTCATTCATTGTGAAATGCCCCATTTCCTTTTGGAAGTGGCACTATACCTTTTCCACTCAGTGCATTGGAAAAAACCCTTCGTTGGCCTAGCCTGGCTGTGTATGTAGTCCCAGATCTATGCTTAACTAGTGAGAACAAGACTAAGGATTTAACATCTGTCTCCTACTCATATGAGTGACCACAGAAGTTTGGATTTTGTCCTTTTTCACCATACATTTGGCTACTAATCTCTGAATACCAATAACCATGAGATATTTCAAATCAGGTAACTTCCCCCTAAAAACCCTTCCTTTCATTTATAGCCCGTCATTCTCTCCCATTGCCCATAATTCTTGGAGAGAAGCATCTAGGCTTCTGAGCACAAGGACTAATGGTGACACAAAGGTTAGGTTAAGAGAAGGAAACCAAGATTTCCTTCTCTCAAAGGTGAAGAGCTAGGGAGAAACTTTAGGGCAGCAAAGTCTCAATGCCCCTGAGGAAAGCCCTTAGTATAAATGAGCATGAAGCAGGTGGTAGCATCTCAGTGTGGAGAAGCTGAGAAGAGGTGGCATACAAGCTTCATCACCCCAGAACCACAGGCTGTCCATGAACTCCAGTCCCTGAGCACTTAAGAATGAGCTCAAGAGGTTCCACCTCATGATACTTCTCTTGAGCCCCCGAGTGTCTGATGTTTCTCTATTCTTCTGACCATTTATGAAAACTTCTAGCCATTCTCTGAAAGACCATTACAGGATTATTTCTTTTAGAATCCCAGAGAGAGTACAGAATACTGAAGTTCAGGTAGGATACTATGCTTGGTCTAGGTCAGATTTTTAAACATCTTAGAGGCTTAGTTTCCAAGGCCTGGTGTTCACTCAAGCTTACAACATAGTTAAAGACAAGAGGAGTACTGGCCAGCTGGGGCACCAGGAGGGAATTCCTAATAGTGAGTTGCCATGATGGGGCTTCCAGTCATCCAAGGTAGAAATGACCCCCAGACATTCTAGCAGGAGGAAAAACAGCTTAAGCCACACCTGCATTTTACCTGCATTGCAGCTGACCAAGCAATGACTCCAGGTGTGAGGAATGTCCACTGCCAGCAATGGACAAGACACCAAGACTCAAGTACCCCCAAAAGGTTTTTCATATTACCAACACATGAGGCTGGAGGTTTTCTAGATACCCAGACCAGCTGGGCTGACTGTTCCTTCTTCTCTCAACCTCTACCCATTACCCTTCCCCCTGCCCCAGCCCCTGGCAGGCAAGTTCTCAGAGGAGCCATCATATTAGCTGTGATGGGGGAAAGCGAAGTCTTGTATCATTGGCTGCTTTAGTGCTCTGGGGCAGGCACTGAGGGTACCAGGGGAAAGGGAGCTGGAGTTCTAGGCTGACAAGGAATTATGCTAGGCCCAGCTTCAAGGGGCTCAGGACAGAATGTAAGAAGTGAGGTTTATGGTAAAATCCAGGTCAATTCTTGAGATGTGCCCTCATTTCTTAAGCCAGGTAGTTACAGACTCAGGAGGGTAACAGATCCTATAGGAGGATTTGGGAGTTTTGGGGTAGGAGGAAGAAGATGAGCACATAGGAAGGGGCCCTGCTGTTAAGTGAGCACAAGGACCAGAAGTCCACAGAGGAAAAGGAACAGGCAGGTAGGGAAGAGGACATGGGCATTTAGACCTGGCTCTCTGAGGAGAGCTTGCGTTCATGTTTCCAGCCTGTGTCAGGCAGAGAGCCCCGTCTTTCTGGAGTGGCTGCAGTGTGGACACTGCTACACTCTGACTGCTCTTCCTGAAGCAGCTGCTCTGTCTCCGTGTCATCTAGGGAGCCAGAGCTGGCCTGGATGGACACTGTGTCTGTCTTCATGCATACATGATCCCGTAGAAGGCCCCCCCGGGAGCTGCGCAGTTGCTTGAGGTCATCCCATTCAGCATCATCCCCGGAGAGGAGGCAGATTCCCTCTACAATCTTGATCTTCTCCTTGGTGTAGCTGTGGTCCTGTCCACCCTGGGGTAGAGAATGGGGATACATAGTCAGTTGGTACTCAGTGAAGGATCTCATGGTGAACTAAAACTGGAAGTATATGTGGCTATGGGGCACAAAAACTCCACAGACCAGGGGAACAATGTGGTCATAGGAAATATGAGGCCCCACCTAAGAAGGGCAGCTATGATGATAATTATCACAGAGGATCAGGGAGAACCATGGCTTCTGGTCCTACATCAACCATTCACTGGCTATGTCACCTTGGGCAAATTACTTAACATGTCTAAAAACCTCAGTTTTCACATCTGCCGTGAGGGAGAATAACAGTATCCATACTTCACAAGCTATTGCTGTGAGGGCTATATGAGGCAATTCATGGAATGTAATTGTTAGACTATCAGACACAAGATGCACTAAAACACATTAGCTATTGCATTGTTACCATAGTTTATTAATGGGACATCATGCTGATATAAATAATCCCAAGCAATTCAGTGCTCATTCAGGATTCTGAACTACTTCATGTGCTAGCTTGTTATATCATTCCTGTGGCTTATTAATGGGACATCATGCCGATATAAGTACTCAAAAACAATTGACAAGCAATTCAATGTGCATATATTCTAGATTTTCAACTATTTGGGAAGTTATTCTGGCCCTGCTCCCATGAGCCTTGAGACCATTGCCAAACAACCTGCATCACTCAAAGGATGACTTCTGCTCAGGTTTCTTCTCTTATGGACTCTTCAAAGGCAGCCTCAGTTCTGATTTCTAGGTGATTCCAATCAACATCCTACCACCACCAGGAACAAAAGGGCTATAGTTTGGGTTCTGTTTCTAGGATAGTTTCCCTACCCACAGTCTGTAACCACTGCTTTCTGCTAGTAAGAGTTCAATTCTGCAGATGGATTAAGCCCCTACATTAAGCAGATACTATGCTAGATGCCTGATGATGGCCTCTGCTCTCTGTGAGCGACAGTTCCTTCAGTCATGCAAGAGAGGCAGAGATAGATTGCAAGTACACATACAGACTCCATTCAACTAGTACACCTTCCAGGCTGAAATTAATATAAGATATCATGCAAGCTGACTCAGAGTCCTCATCACAGAAAGGCACTAGGTAAGTCAGGTGGGGTACATGGCAGTAGCAATTCTGGGAATATCATTTCCTATACACACACAGATCAACAGTTACCTGAAATTAAGAGGAAATCAGAAGAGAAAGGGTGAAAGGCTATCAGAGGGGTGAAAGAGCTGCTGAGGAAGAAACAGACAACAGAAGAAAGAGGTCACATAGTTTTCTTTCCTTTTTTGTTTTCTTTTGGTGGTAAGGATGGAACCTAGGCCCTTGTACATGCTAAGTACTTGCTGTACTGCTGAACTATATCTTCAGATCTATTTTGCAGCTCTAACTCATAGTCTACATCATGATTCTTTTCTGGGGCACCCAACATTCTAGGAACTCAAGAATCCCCAAGAGTCTTTCTCAAAAATATTGAGGAGAGCTTTCCCATTCCCAGAATTGTTAGCAGTCTATTGAACTATAGTGGCAGCTCTTCAAATATAGGAATCAACAGATCCAAAAAGTCCAAGATTACTGTGTACTGTGTGTTCACTATGCATGAGAGTCCTATAGATTTGACTGTGCTAAGTAGATTGCTTATGGACTTCCTAAGGAGTAACTTCTGATGAAGGTTACAGGATTTCAGAAGAAAACACAGGTTATATCAGACTAGGGAAATCTGAAATCTCAGAACACAGATCTCTGTGGAGAGGTCTATTTTCCATACCTAAACATTCAGCAAATTTTTCACTGAATTAACAAAGCATTGAAAAATAAAAAGGTAGCTGGGCGTGGTGGCGCACACCTTTAATCCCAGCACTTGGGAGGCAGAGGCAGGCGGATCTTGTGAGTTCAAGGCCCGCCCGGTCTCCATAGTGAGTTCCAGGACAGCTGGGGCTACAGGGAGACCCTGTCTCAAAAAGACCAAAACAATAAAAAATAAAAAAATAAAAAGGTGTAAACCTTCAGGTTTCTAGAAAAATCCCTCTCTTTTTCATAGTCATTGCTTTCAGACCTTTATCTTCCAACCTTGCCCTTGCTAGGGTCCCTCAACAATTCTAGATCTCTGCAGAAACCCAGATTATACTCAGTCTTTCTGTTCACTATAATTTCCAAAATAGCAGAGGGGACCACATATAGTTCTTATTCATTCAGGCAATTTGATCATAATTTCTCCCAACCTACCCACCCCCATAAAAACCTGAATACAAATTTCCCTTTTTACCTCTTTCTTATAGCACAGTTGATTATACATGGCTGGTTTGGGAACTGCTTCAAGCTTCACTTCCTGAGTTGAAGTTCGGTAGGAGGGGTTGCTGTAGGTCAGGTTTCCCATTCCAGGATCCGTGAGTTTGGATTTTCTGTGTCTTGAGGGGGAAAGAAATCAATCAGAAATTAGTTCAAATTTTCATGGGGAAGTTGTAACCTATGTGTGGGAAGTCGCCTCTGTCCAGGACCCAGTGATCCCAGCCTCCTGGTTTTCATACCCTTCTGAATCCCACCCCTTGAGTATGGGCTGGGGCTGGTGATTCACTTCTAGTGAACCCATTATGCTAAATATTAGATTCGTTTAACTTCCATCTTGGGTGGTACATCTTCATTCCTTCCCTCCCTCTTTCTTTGAGGGAGCCATTGTCATGCCATAAGTTTTCAAAGGCCCATAATGCAAGCAACAAATGAGGGAAGCCTCCAACCAACAGCCAGTGAAAAATTGAATCCTGCTAACAATTACATGGGTGTGCTTGGAAGGGAATCCTTCTCCAGTCAAGTCTTGAGATGGGGTCACAGCTCTGGCTGATACCTGGACTGCAACTTGTAAGCAACCTTGAGGCAGAGGCACCTGGCTAAGCTTTCTGATTCATACAAACTGTGAGACCATGAATGGTTAGCAGGCCAACTCACTATTTTTTCAGGTTATTTGTTATGCAGAGAAGGATCTTTGTTCTAAGTCTACCTCTGTGGTTTATTAGCTGGGATATTGGCAGACAATCTAAACTATCTGAGGCCCAGCTCCTCATCTGTAAAGTGAGGAATAATCTTTCTGTTTCCAAGTTAGGACACTGATACATAGCCATTGAAAAGCAAGTGGTGGTGGTATTATTATTATCATCAGTAGCTGTAAAATCCAGACATTTTTGCTGTATGCTACATTTAAAGCACTGGGAGGAAGATTTAAAGAAAAAAGCACATAAAAAGAGCCTAAATTGCCAGGCATGGTGGCGCATGCCTTTAATCCCAGCACTCGGGAAGCAGAGGCAGGTGGATCTCTGTGAGTTCAAGGCCAGCCTGGTCTACATAGTGAGTTCCAGATCCTGTCTCAAAAAAAAAAAAGAAAAGAACCTAAATTAGCCAGGCATGGTGGGGCATGCCTTTATTCCTAGCACCAAGGAAGCAGAAGCAGGATGATCTCTATGAGATCGAGGCCAACCTGGTCTTCAGTGAGTTCTGGGCTAGCTGGGGCTCCAGGGAGACCCTGTCTCAAAAATACCTAAATAAATTATATATATATATATATATGAGAGAGAGAGAGAGAGAGAGAGAGACTATGCAGTGTGAAGGAAAGATTATCTCCAATTTCAATGGTTTACAGTAGAATATGAAAAAGCAAAAATGCCCATCAGTCATTCTACGAAGAGAATTGCAGAAGCTGTGACAGAGGAAGAAGAGTAAGATTCAGGTTTCCACCCTGTCCTGCGTCAACTAGGGATGCAACTAGGCTATGTGGAGGTAGACTCGGCAAACTGTGGAGCTACAGGAGACCCCAGGTAGGCTAACAAAAACCAAAGAACATGTGGCCCCTGCAGCAAGGCTACAGTTACCTGTACAGCATCAAAGCTGCGATCACCACCAGAATCAGCAGAATACTGAGGAGTCCACCGATGGCGTAGCTGATGTGAAGTCCTTCACCTAGGAGAACAGAGTGCTGGTTTGTATACTGTCTGAGGATGGTGAAGGGTTTCCTTCTCAAAGGTGGGTAAACAGGCCATCTCCAATACCAGTCTGATTACTTACTGTGTAACATAGGCAAGATGCTTAACTTCTAAGCTTACATTTTTTCATTCGTTAAATGTAAATATCGTTAAATGTAAATAAGAAATTGCTCAGAAGACCAGTAGAGATTATTAAGTGAGAGTATATATGTATGTATATGTATTTAGTAGTGTCCCCCTTATTCAAGGTTTTGTTTTCTGTCATTCTAGTTATACATGATCAACGACAGCCTGCAAATATTACTATATTACAATGAGAAATTAAGATTAAGAGAGAAATGATAGTCACATAACTTTATTATAGTAAATTTTTATAATTGTTCTATTTTATTATTAATGACTGTTGCTAATCTCTTATTAGGCCTAATTTATGAAGCAAATTTTACCATACATATTGTATATATAGGAAAAGTAATAGGATTCAGTACTAACTGAGGTTTCAGATATTCACTGGTGGATTTGGGATGGACCTTCCATGGATAATGGGGTTATGGTGCTCATATGCACATATATGGGATACAAATATCTTATCAAATGCAGGTACACCATAAATGGTGACTCTTAATTATTATTTCTGTGGATTTAGTCCATGAAAAGAGTTTGTCAACCCCATGAAAGTCCTTACAAAGTTTAGAAAAGAAATCATTGGAATCTTAAGAGTCTGTATAAAGTCATGATGGTGGTGTACCCTTAAGATAGTCTCAGCCCTTGGGAGGCAAAGGCAGGAGGAGTGAGAGTTTGAGGCCAGCATGGCCTACATAGTAAGACCCTGTTTCAAAAGCAAATAAATAAGCATTCCATTTCCTTGTGTCTGCTTTTCCCAAACAGTCTAGTACTCAGGGCTTACCTGGAGCAGCTGGTATAGCTTCATTGGAATGTGCACAGAGGCCCAGCTCAGCATCCCTTTCAGAGCATCTACATGGCATAGAAAACCAAACATGAAGGCTTCTTGCATTTCAAGAAATTCTCGCCCTCCTCCAGGAAAGGAGGAAAGGCCTATGAATTGGGCTTTCAGGCATTAAAGAATGTATCAGGGAGCCAGAGAGAGGGCTCAGCAGGTAAAGGTGCCTGCTGCCAAGCCTGATGACCTGCATTTCATCACACTCACACTCACACACATACACACACACACACACACAATAAAAAATAAAAGGAATCATTTGCAATAATCTCCAAGCTCCAATTCTAAATATCACCTTGTGTCCCACATAGCATGGACTGGTGGTTAATGATATGATCTAGCTCCATCTACCAGGATTAGGCACAATGCTCTTTTGCTTGTGGGACACGGCAATTTGAATCGGGCCCCTCAATTCTGTACTGACCCTACTTACCTTCCTTCTATCCCTTCCAGAGATGTGTGGGTTCTGATGGTGGAAGAACGCAAGGTGGTGGGCAGTGTGTTGGGTAGCACTGGGCTCCTTTCACTCATGCTGGTGGCTCTAGGAGCTGGGGGCACTAGGCCAGGTACTAGAGAGAAAAGAGGGTTGGAGTGGGCTGCTAGGATGCAAAACCTCCAAGAGTAGCAACTGGAAGTCGACCAACAATCTTTTAGATGCCCTAAAGCCAGAACCCTCATTTATTGCTATAAATAAAAAGGTTTTGGATTCAGTGTTAGTGATTCTAGATAAATTTGTTGGCCCACAAAGATCAGGAATAGAAACAAAGGCATTGATGATCCCCAGTAGAGAATCAGGAGTTTGGAATTCTGTTCTAGCAAATGCCAAAGGTCAGACAAAGAAGACCTGAGCATGTCAAAGCCCAAATACACTGCTCCTTTCACTATATGACCTCCCAAAGAGTGATGCCACCCAAAAAGACAGAGTTGAGGCTGCCATCCTCTGCCCTTCCAAGAGCTCTGTTGTTCTATCCAACTCACCAAGGGAGCAGGGCTGGCTATCAGGTTCATCAGGACAGGCACACACAAAATCTAAGGCTCTGGCAAAGCAGAGATGGGTGCAGCCACCATTGTTCACACCGCAGGCGTTGGTCCCTGGAGGCAAAGCAGATTTGTCTGGCTGGGCAAAATAGGGTCTCCCAGTCTCACACTTGTCAGAAGGGCTACCCCACTCGCAGGGACAGTGGGGCCGAAAGAGAATAACCACAAAGGATGAAAAGGTCTAAGAGGCCAGGTGTGGTGGCTCATGCCTTTCATCCCAGCACTAGGGAGGCAGAGGCAGGCAGATGTCTTGGAGTTTGAGACCAGCCTGTTCTACAAAGGGAGTTCCAGGCCAGCCAGGGCTACACTGTGAGACCCTGTTTCAAAGAAAATTAAAAAAAAAAAAAAAAAAAAAAAGCACTAAAAACATGAACCAAAAGGCTCTCCTGTGGCTTTAATTATCTTGGCCACTAACAGTTCCTTGGGGTAACCTAGCCAGTCCCAATGTTGGTGAGGAAATAGGCTCAGTACCCAATGGCCCACCTGTCTGTCGCTGGGGAGAAACCACGATGATATCCATGAGTCCTTCCACATTGGCCAACACTGTCTCCTTGTTGCGGCCTGAGTACTTGTCAACACGCTGGATGGACTTGGTCTGCCAGTCTGTCCAGTAGATCCACCTGTCTTGCTACTCAGTAAGGAACCCAAAAGAAGAGTATTCAGCAGTCAGACCTGAGTGTCATTCCTGTGCCTCAGTATGTCCTATGCCATCTGCTGAAATGCCCTCTCTGTCTCTGATTCCCCAGGTCAACTTCTATGCATCCCGAGATATGTCAACATTTCAGGAATTACCCCAGATCAAGAGTGCATCATTCTCTCCTCCATGTTGTTCTGTACTGTGCAGCGACTTCCACCTACAGTTCTGACACTCAATGGTAATTTGTTTATAGTCCTGTTTGCTCTACCCAATTCAGTTTGTTGTTTGTTTTCTTTTTGTTTATTGAGGCAGGGTCTCATGTAGCCTAGGCTATGTAGCTAAGGATGGCCTTCAACTCCTGATCCTTCTCCCTTTACCTCCCAAGTGTTGGGATTATAGCATGCCAAGCTTTGTTTTGGGGTTTTTTCTATTTCTTGGTGTGGGGGGTGTGTGTCTTTTTTGAGATAGGGTCTAGCTATGTAGCCCAGATTAGCCTGGAACTTACTATGTGTTTAGGCAGGCCCGAAACACTCTCCTCCTGCATCCTCCTCCCAAATGCTAGGGTTACAAGCATATGCCTCCAGGTCTAGTCCAAGTCATTTCTTTCTTTTTTTTTTTTTTTTGGTCTTTTTTGAAGCAGAGTCTCCCTGTAAGCCCCAGCTGTCCTGGAACTCACTATGTAGACCAGGCTGGCCTTGAACTCACACAGATCCACCTGCCTCTGCCTCCCAAGTGCTGAGACTATAGGCGTGCACCACCATGCCCAGCTTCAATTCATTTCTTTATAGACTAGAATGTGCTTCATTCATCTGAGTCTATAGCCTGTACACTCAGACCTCAGCCAAAAGAGTGAACAGCTTACTACCCAGCAAGTAGGAATAAATTTGGAGGTTCTTTGCAGTCCTTTGTTAATTTGGTTCCTTTGCCCAGAGCCCTGGCTCAACTCTGCTTATTTCTGAGGGCAGCCTTCCAATACAATGATGGTGAGATTCTGAGCCAGGGGTGAGAGGGGAAATGTTCTTGGGGGTATACTATCAGAAACTCTGACTTGCCAATTGATAAAACATATTCTGTATTAGTCTATCATTAAGTAAATCCAAACAAAATCTTTTGGCTGTTAAAATGAAATATACATCTTTTTGGCTGATAAAATGAACTGAATAATACAGGGCTAGGGATGTAGCTCTGTGATAGAGTGCTACATCTAGCATGCATGAGACCCTGGTTCGATCCCCAGTATCAAAAAGAAACAAACAGTGCAGAGTAGATAATGTTTATTAAATAGGAACAATGATTTTTATTTTTATTTATTTATTTATTTTTGGTCTTTTTGAAGCAGGGTCTCCCTGTAGCTCCAGCTGTCCTGAAACTCACTATGTAGACCAGGCTGGCCTTGAACTCACAGAGATCTGCCTGCCTCTGCTTCCCAAGTGCTGGCACTACAGGTGTGTGCGACCACACCCGGCTAGTTTTACTTTTTATTCTTTTGGAGACAGTATCTCACTGTGTAAGCCCTGGCTGACCTGGAATTTGCTACGTTGACCAAACTGACCTTGAACTCAGAGATCTGCCTGCTGGATTTAAGGCGACAACAATTTTTAGATGACTAAGAATCTCTGCTTTAGCCCTAGGCTTGATAAATCTTCTTTGTCCTCTCCTAAATTCTCTTTCTTTAAATTTTTTAAAAATATTTTTTATTTATTATTTTTATTTTATGTGTATGAGTATATTGCCTGCATGTATGTGAGTGCACCCATGTTGTGGAAGGCCACGGAGGTCAGAAGAGGGCTTCAGATTCCTCTGGAACTGGAGTTAAGGACGGTTTGTAGCCGCCATGTGGGTGCTGGGAATCGAACCCGGGTCCTCTGCAAGAGCAGTCAGTGCTCTTAACCACTGGGCCATCTCTCCAGCCTCTCTTTCTTTACATTTTTATTTATTATTTTTATTTTATGTGTATAAATGTTTTGCCTGTACTTATGTAAGTGCACCCATGTCACGCAAAGCCTGCAGAGGCGAGAAAAGGGCATCAGATGCCCTGGAACCGGAGTTATGGATGGTTGTTAGCTGCATGTGTATGTGCTGGTTATCAAACCTGGATCCTCTGGAAGAGCAGCCAGTGCTCTTAATTGTGGAGCCATCTCTCCAGCCCCTCCATTTTTTTTGAGACAGGGTCTCATGTAGCCCTGGCTGGCATTAAACTAGCAATGTAGCTGAGGATGACCTTAAACTCCTGATCTTCCTGCCTCTACCTCTTGAGAGCTGGAATTATAGGTATGTGTCACCACATAGCTCCCTTTTCTTTTTCATAGCTCCCTTTCATTATCTCAGTGTTAAATTTTTCAAAAATAACAGCTAAGAATAATTGAAATGGTTACAGAAAACATACACATGATAGATAACCTTGACTGGCAACTTAGTGGGCCTTAGGATCATCATGTGTACTTGCTAGTTTTTGTCAATTTAACACAAACCTAGAGATAACTGGATAGAAGGAATCTTAATTGAGGTATTTCCTCCATCAGATTGACCTTTTGATATGTCTGTGAGGCATTTTTTGTGATTGCTAATTATTGTAGGCAGGTTCAGCCCACTGTAGGCAGTACCACCTCTAGGCAGATGGGCCTGGGGAGCAAGCCAACAAATAAGCAGTGTTCCTCTGTGGTCTCTGCTTCAGTTCCTGCCTTCAGGCTCCTGCCTTGAGTTCCTGCCTTGGCTTCCCTCAACCACAGACTATAACTTGTAAACTGAAACAAATTTTTCCTTCCCAAGTTGGTTCCAGTCAGTTTTACCATAACAGAGAAGCAGAACACCAGGGCAAAAAAAACCTCTGAGCATGTCTGAATGGGAGTTTCTAGATTAGGTTAATTGATATTGGAAAATCTACCATAAATAAGTGGCCCTATTCCATGGGCTGAAGTCCTGAATGAATAAAAAGGAGAAAAGGAGCATGGCCTTCATCTCTGTTTCCTGATTACAGATACAATGTAACCAGACACCTCCTGCTCCTGTCACCATGACTTCCCTGCCAAGGAACTGGACCCTGAAACTGTGAGCCAAAATAAATCCCTCCTTTAGTTGCTTTTATGAGGTATTTTGTCACAACAGTGAATAAGTGACTAACATTATGCATTTAGTGCTTAGTATGTGCCAGGTACTTGGCCAATTCTTTTAAAAAATATTTATTATTTTTATGTGTATGTGTGTATTGCCTGCATATAAGTAAGTACACCTGTGTCATGCACTGCCCGCAGAGGACAGAAGAGGCTGTCGGAGCCCCTGGAACTGGAGTCAGTTACAGACAATTGTTAGCTGCCATGTGGGTTCTGGGATTCGAACCCAGGTCTTCTGCAAGAACAGCCAGTGTTCTTAATCACTGAGCCATCTCTCCAGCCCCCTTGGATGATTTTTTAAAAATAAAATAGCCAGGCATGGTGGCGCACACCTCTAATCCCAGCACTCAGGAGGCAGAGGCAGGCGGACCTCTGTGAGTTCAAGGCCAGCCTGGTCTACATAGTTAGTTCCAGGACAGCTGGGGCTACAGGGAGACCCTGTCTCAAAAAGACCAAAAAAAAAAAAACAAACCATTATTTTTATTTTATGTGTATGAGTATATTGCCTGAATGTGTATAAGTGCACCCCTGTCATGCAACACCCAAAGAGGTCAGAAGAGGGTACTGGATCCCCTGGAACTGGAGTTAAGGATGGTTGTTAGTTGCCATGTGGGTGCTGGGAATTGAACCCAGGTCAAGAGCAGCCAGTGCTCTTAACCGCTGAGCCATCTCTCCAGCCCCTTAACTGGCTGATATTTTTGTACAAACTTCAGGAGGTAGTATTAGGATTAACAGAAGAACAGGCACATATTCCTGGGCCCAGTCATCACAAAGCAGCTTCTTTATAGCCAAGGCCCTGGAACCCCCATTTTAACAAGCTCCACAGCTGATTCTATGTACCTGCTTGAGAACCATTCCTTAAATGCTAAAATAAAGAAGCGGTAGGCCACAGTAGCAGAGTGCCTGGTGACTTAGAACCCCAAGGAAACAACCTAGTCAGGGAGGTTTAGTTACCTCTCTCTTGAGCCAGTACCTGTGTGAGGGCAAAGGGGTGGGACACATAGCTGACTAAGACCTGACGCAGCTTCCCATTGAGGTCAGCACTCTCGATCCGGTCTAAATGTGCATCTACCCAGTAGATCCTGCAAAGAAAAAGAGAGCAGGGTGGTAAATGCTTGCAGGGGAGCCCAGTTCTTTCCTAAAGAGCTATTTCCTCCTGAACTGAATTGGTAGGTGTTGTCAAGGAAGCGCTCTTGATGAGAGGTCCCAGAGTTGAAGAAGGAAGTCAATGACTCCCAAGCAGTTCTGCAGAGGTGCAGAGAATTTAGTGTTCTTAGACATCTTGATCACTCTTTGACTCCTATTCAAAAATCTGAGCCAAAATTCTTACAGTCTTCTGAAAGAAAGCTCAGTCCATGTGGCCCAAAACAAGATTAAAAGAAGAGGACAGATGCCCCATCAATTCCCCAGGTAACCTTAATTTTTTAAAGGAGAACAGACTGTCTCAGAAGTCTCTTTTACTCTCTGTCCTTCAGCACTTTATTTTTTTGAAAAAAAAAAAAAAATTTTAGCAGAGTGGGGCAATTTTTTAAAGGAGAACAGACTGTCTCAGAAGTCTCTTTTACTCTCTGTCCTTCAGCACTTTATTTTTTTGAAAAAAAAAAAAAATTTTAGCAGAGTGGGGCTGGAGAGACGGCTCCGTGGTTAAGAGCACTGGCTGTTCTTACAGAGGACCAGGTTCGATTCCCAATACCCACATGACAGCTAACAATTATCTGTAACTCCAGATCCAGGGGAGTCCCAACGCCCTCTTCTAACCTCCATGGGGCATTGCATGACATGGGTGCAGCTACCTATATGCAGGCAATATACTCATACACATAAAATTTAAAAAAAAATCTAGTAGAGAAACTGCAAATTTCAGAATTCATTATGTCCTCTAAGTAAGTAACAAATCTAAGAATCAGCCCTTAAATGAATGTGGGGAACAGGTCTCCTGGTTCAGCCAGAGGACATGCTCTGTCTACTAAAGGCCTCCAAGCACATGTAAACCAGGAAGACAAAACCCAGTCGAGGGCCAGGGCTGGATTTAGCAACTGCTCAAAGACTGTGTTGCCTCTTCCTCATCTACCAAGGAATTTTCCATCTTTTCTTTTTCCCTATGTCTGTCTCAACTGTCCCTCCCTGACACACCCCATTTCTAGGAAGCTGTTTGGCATGGGATTCCCACCTGCGGGTGTCATAGTCTAAGGTAAGGCCATTGGGCCAGCCTAGGTCTGTGTTGATGAGGACCTTCCGCTCAGAACCATCCAGGTTTGCCCGTTCAATCTTGGCAATGTGTCCCCAGTCTGTCCAGAAGAGGTACCTAAAACACAACAGTGCCATTGTTACCAAGGCATGGGGAAATGGTGCCAGGAGGTTAACGAGGATACAGAAGATACACCAATCCATTATCTCTGCCACCAGGCCTTTCTTGCCTGGATCTCTTCCTGCTCAGCATGAACTTACCCCTTTCTGGGGAAAACAGCAATGGCCCGGGGTTCATCCAGACTATTGTTGATCAGCACTTTACGGCAGGAACCATCGAGCCGTGATGCCTCAATGGTATTTCGGCCTGTATCTGTCCAGTACAGATTTCTGGCCACCCAGTCCACTGCCAGCCCATCAGTGGTCTTCAGCCCATGCCCAATAACCGTTTCCATGTTGGTGCCATTCAGATCTGCTCTCCTTGGGGACAACACAGGGTACATGAGTAATCAGATTGATTGAGAATACCCTGAAACCTGTAAGCTCCATAAAGACAGATATCAGTACCCTCCCCAGAACTCAGCATGATAGGTGCTCAATAAAACATGTGAAGAATGAATGAGTGACTTTTTAGGAAAATAGAGTGTTTTCTGCAAACTGGAAATAATAGAGGCTTTGGGTACAGATCTTGCCACAGGACAAATAAATCATTCCTTATATATCTTTGTGAGGAGATAAAGATTGCTATGTGGGGTGATTGTAAGAGAGGTATATTGGGGCTAGGAATATAGTTGAGTGGTAGAGCACCAGCCCTGGGTTCAATCTCCAGCACAAAAAAGAAGAAACAGGCAAAGCAAAGAAAGAGAAGAAAAGATTTGTTAAAACCACCCTGGGCTTTTCTATAGAGACCCAAACATCAGGGAACTCAACTTCAGGATAAAGAACATGCCACAATCACCTGGGGGCTCTCACTGAATTGCACATGCCATCTGCCTCCAACATGAGATTCTAATACACCCCTAAGGAAAACAAAGGCAAAGATCCCTATAACCAATCTAAGAATTTCTGCCATGGTAAGGCACTTTTATCAGAAGTAGGACATCACATTCCTTAGCTGTATTGGATTAAGATATTTAAAGAATAATAAAAATAGCAAAAAAAAAAAAAATCACTTAAAACAACTTTGTAAAGCACTCTAAAACTTAACACTGGCTAAGGTTCCTATACTGCAATACAGCTCCCAGTTATTCCCAATGAGCCCTAAGGGGATTCTTAGAATTCCCTTGAGACCCAGTGGTAGGTATGGATGACTCCAGGTCCTCAATCTAACATTTTATTTATCTTACATGCTAGGTTTCCATATAGTGTTTATGCATTTATGTGTTTGTTTACTTATATGTTGGAGACAGGGTCTCATGTAGACCAGGATGGCGTTGAACTAAATCACTATGTAGCTAAGAATGGCTTTGAACTTCTGATCCTGCCTCTACCTCCCTAGTGTAGGATCACAAGCATATGCCACTATGCCCAGTTTAGGCAGTACTGGGGATTAAATTTAGGGCTTTGTACATATGAAATAAGCAGCCTACCAACTGAACTTTATTTCTAGTTCCTATTTATTATGTTTTTGAAACAGGATGTTGCTATATTGCCCAGGCTGATCTTAAATTCACTATCCTCCTGCTTCAGCCTCTTGAGTCCTGGGATTATAGGTGAAAAACCACCATAACTATCTCTATTTTTATTTTGTGAGACAGGATCTTACCCAGGTTGGTTTCAAACTAGTGATTCTCCTATCTCAGCCTCTTGAGTAGCTTTATAATCTTAAACAAATGAACAAACAGTAAAAGTGTAGAACACTACAAAAAACAGGTAAGGATTAGAACTCCTATCCCAACTGCAAATCATCTTGTCCATTTAGTTGTCAACCAGAACATAAGCTCCCAAGTGATAGGTCAAAAGTAGGTCTGAGTCCCCTGCCAGTTTCAGTGCTATTCATACCTGATAACATCCAGGAACACATCTGTGTAGTAAACCTTTCCATCCACACTGTCATAGTCCAGGGAGATGACATTATTGAGCTCAGGGACAGGAACATGCACATCTGTGTGGTCGTTGGTGTCCAGTGAGATACGCCGAATAGAGCCTCGGCTAGAGAAGAGCAGGTAGGTCTCTGGGGAGGAGTCACAGGTCTTCCCATCCCCCTTTAGCTGGATGCCAGTGGGGCAGGCACAGGAGAAGCCAGAGGGCCGAGGCAAACAGAGGTGGGAACAACCACCATTTTTCAAGCCACACTTGTTAAAACCTGGTGAGAGAGAAGCACAAGTTTTCACACCCACCTGGGAGGCTCTGATTCTCACAAAGTAACTAGTTTCTGATGGCTGACTCCTAAGTAACAAGATTTAGTGTCTGGCAGGGGTGAGGAAGACAGAGTGTCTAAGAGTTCTTTGGAGGTAACAGCATCACAGAGCTATAGTACTCATCCTACCTAGAGGGACCGCAGCCTTATCCCTGGAAGGGGGCTTAGGCAGGTAGCTATCTCTCTGATTGTAAGTTCTGTGCTCTGGATATATCTCTGCTGTTGGGATAGCCACAGAAATCCAGAGGCTCTGACTCTCAGTCCCAGGGGTCTTCTCACCCAATGGCTGTGCCCGATCTATAGCTTGGATGTCCATGAGGCCTGGCAGGTTGGACCTCACCAGGATGACATTGCTGCCGGTACTCTTGTCGGCCCTGTGGATGCTACGGGTCTGCCAGTCAGTCCAATAGATATAGGAGTCAAGCAGGGTGAGGCCGTATGGGTGCTGCACTGGTGACACCAATGTATGTCGATTGGCACCATTCAGGTCCGCAGCCTCAATTCTCTGTAGAGGAGGTAGGGGAGGTGACTATTGGTCAACCAGGAACCCTCAATACAAATCCTGAATAGGTCTCATCCATCTTCCCAGGCTTCTGGGGAACAACAGGGACAGGGTTCTCACCTCAGTATGGGCATCAGCCCACAGCAACTGGGAGCTGGCCTTGTCCACAGTCAGTCCATTGGGCCACCCAAGGTTGTTGCTGATGAGCACAGTGCGGTCTGAACCATCCATTCCAGACCGCTCTAACTTGGCATTCTCCCCCCAGTCTGTCCAGTACATGAACCTGAGTGAGGAAGTATATAGCAGCTGGTCATTTCAGCAGCCTCTGTAGACCATGGATACCTACAGTATGCCAGCCACTTTGCAAAGTACTCCACATGTTTTATTTCACTCAGTCCTCAGAGGGTAACAAGGTATGCATTTTCACTGTAAGTAAGCTGGTAAGGATCAGAGAGTTTAAATTTTTTACTTTTATTTGTATGTGTATAAGTGTTTTGGTGGAGCAAGTAAGTGCTCCAGTGTCATGCAATGCCCTTGGAGGCCAGAAGAGGCTACCATATCAGTGCTGGGAACTGAACCTGGGTCTTCTATAAGAACAGCCAGTACTCTTAACTGCTTTCCAGCCCCAGGATCAGAAAGTTTAAACATTAGATTCAAATAATAAAGCTAATACACAATGAAAGAATTTGAATCCTGCTCTATGTGTATGTGTGTGTGCGTGTGTGTGCGTGCATGTGTGTACACCTGTGTTATGTGGGTACATGAGCACCTGTATGCATGTGTATATGGATACCAGAGGTTAATGTCAGGTGTCTTCCTCAACCACTTTCTATCTTATTTATTGAGACAAGGTCTCTCACTGAAGCTGGAGCTTAATGACTCACCAAGATGAGCTGGCCAGCGAATTCCAGGGTTCCTCCTGCCTCCCCAGCACTAGGGTTACAGGCACATATCACTGTACTTGGCTTTTTACATGAGTACACTGGGGTTCCGAACCCAGATCCCCATGCTTACATGTCAAGTGCTTTACTGACTGAGCTATCACCCTAGTCCTTGACCACTGGTCTTCTGGTTGTAAGGCTCATGCTTTAAAACTATATGCTATGCTGACACTCTGAAAGAAGCCACAAGGGAGTGGAACAGACCTGCAGGGGGACAGTTGGCTCTACAATGATTTACAATGGTCTACAGTGATCTGTTGGGGGTCACAGTGTTCCTGTAGTATGTACTTATTCTCCTTTATTCACCTTTACCCATCTACAGTTCCAGTTAAGCTTGGATCACTCAGCTAACTAGAGTGATAACTCCAGCTCTCACCCCATCTCATGATACAGTACGATGGCCCGGGGACTGTCAAGGTTCTGCCACACCAAAACTTTCCGCATCGATCCATCTAGGTTTCCCACTTCAATCCGGTTCGTTCCTGTGTCTGTCCAGTACACTTTCCGGCCAATGGCATCTACTGCGAGTCCATCTGTGGTCTGCAGCCCTACAGGATGTCAGAAGAGATCACTGACTCCTGCCTTAAGACATGAGATTTTTCTCCAGCTCTGTAGTCACACAGGTTTCCCTGGGCTGGGAGGAAGGCTCACCTGTGGTGATGATGTCCTCATGCTGTGAGCCATCCAGGTTGGCGCGGCTGATCCTGTGCAGCGTGCTGTCAGACCAGTATACTTTTCCTGAGAGGGAAGGCTTGGCTCAACCCATGCCCCACCTTCCCACAGTGGCACCCACAACTGACTCATAGTCTGGGACATCAGGTCCTATCAGAGAGTCTTGTATCCTCTAGCAGGAGAAAGCAAGAAGTGGAGAAATACCATGGCAGAACAGCTCTTGGCAAAGACAGAAAGAGTAGGGATACAAATTTAGGTGGGAAGGAGAGCCACACAGACCTTCCAGGGGATCCACTCCAATGGCAATGGTGTTCTTCATGGTCATGTTGATTGGGACCACCACATCAGCAAAATAAGGGATGTCAAGGGAAACCATGCGTACATCAATCCTCCTGGCGAAGATGAGGAAACTGTTCATGCCTGCCCAGGAGGTAGAGAGAGGAGGGAGAACAATCAGAGCCATTAAGATTTGAAGGCAAGCAAACTAAAGCCCATGGCCTGATGCTGCTGGTTACTGAAACTATTTAAGCCTCAGTTTTCCGATCCACACAATGGGAACAATAACAAGATGGCTATAAGGACTAAGCATTAGGCCTCGTACACATGTTATCATAAGTTATCTCTTCTTGGGGAGGAGATTTGAGACAAGATCTCAAGTAACCTAGGCTGGCCTCGAATGTATTGTGTAGCCGAAGTGGGGGGGGGGGTGTTTTGAACTCCTGATTCTTCTGCTTCTGCCTTCCAAGTAGCAGCATTACAGGCATGCACCACCCCAACTTAATACCTCATTTCTTCATTAATTCTATGGAAGCAGGGCCAATGAGATGGCTCAGTGGGTAAAGGTGCCTGCCACTAAGGCTGATGATCTAAGTTTGATCCCCAGGACCCACAGAGTCCTGGGAGAGGATTGACTCCTGTGTGTTGTCCTCCGACTCTCAGACATGAATCATGTTATGTGCATGTCCACACACATGCACATAAATTAAATAAAAATATAATAAGAATAATAAAATGGAAGCAGCCCTCTTTGAAGGACTATCATGACGCTTAAGAAAGGAGTAAAAGAGATGAGAGATGGTTCAGCAGTTAAAAGCACCAACTGCTCTTGCAGTTAAAAGCACCCGGTCCTCTGCTAGAGCAGTCAGTGCTCTTAACCGCTGAGCCATCTCTCCAGCCCCAAATTATTATTTTTTAAAAACAATAGGTTGGAGAGATGGCTCAGCAGTTAGGAACACTGGTTGTTCTTGCAGAAGACCTGGCTTTGAATCCCAGCACCCACATGGCAGCTAACAACTGTCTGTAACTCCAGTTCCAGGGGATCTGCTACCTTCTTCTGTCCTCCAAGGGCATTGAATGACACGAGTGCACTTACATACATGCAGACAATACACTCATACACATAAAATAAAAATAATTTTAAAAAATTTTAAATGCATGCTTAAAAATTTTTAAAAAAAAGAAAGAAAAAGAAAAAGAAAAGGAGTAAAAGGGGACTGAAGAGGTGGCTAATCCCTGTAACTCCAGCTCCAAGGATCTAACACTCTTCTGCTTCCACATGCACAGGCACGCACACTGGCACACCCTCTTGCAGACACATATGCACATACATAAATAAAATTTAAAAAACAGTAAAAGGACTCTAGAAGACTTCATTCACAAGCTGAGAGGCACTCAAATTCTCTGGAAGGTCAGAGTTCAAGTATCCCTTAGGCGATACCCTGACTTCTAACATCTGAATAGCCAGGTCCTGCTTCTGGGATCCTCTCATAAGGCTGTCAGATAGGTCACATGCTCACCAAAGTGGCATATCTAAGGGGGAGAGGGTATCATTACATTGTAGCTAGGATACAGTTTTCATAATTTTTTAAAATTTATTTTTTATGTGTATGTGTGTATTGCCTGCATACAGGTAAGCGCACCCATGTTGTGCAATGGCTGCAGAGGTCAGAAGTGGCTGTCGGATCCCCTGGAACTGGAGTTATGGACAGTTGTTAGCTGCCATGTGGGTGCTGGGATTTGAACCTGGGTCTTCTGCAAGAACACTCAGTGTTCTTAACTGCTGAGCCATCTCTCCAGCCCCTATCAAGTTTGGGCAGAAGGAGGTCTTGTTCTAAACAAAATCATAATTACAATTTTGCAACTGATGACATTGTTTTGAAACAGGACAGTCTTTTTCTAATATGTGTGAAGATCATGAGAAACAATAGAAACAGACCTCCACTCCTGTCTACTTTCTCCCCTGGGTCTCTCCCCTAAGCTTTCTTTCTTCCTGAGCTTCTAGCAGTCACAGATTCTTGGACCACACTTGCAGAGGAGAGACAGCCCCTTTCTCACCCAAGCAGGTTCTATCCAGATGAGTAATACTTAGACTCACCTGCTGAACAGGTCTTGCCATCTGACAGCAGGTTGATACCTGTGGGGCAGGTACAGCTGAAACCGCTTGTATTTGGAGATCGAAGACACAAGTGACTGCAGCCACCATTCTCCACAGCACATGGTGTGGTCACTGTGTAAGGAAGAGGGGCATCAATGAGGAGGGGTATCAGTGGGCAGGCTAGTGCATAAAAAGGCTGTGGAGAAGCTTTCAGGATGATGGTTGCTCACCTGGGGGCCTCTGGCGGTGGAAGACATGGATGTCCATGAGATTCTCCAGGTTCTCCTGAAGGGTCTCCCGGTCCAGCCCAGTCTGCCGGTCAGCACTCTGTATACTCTTGGTTTGCCAGTCAGTCCAATAGATACGGTCTCCATATAGGGTCAGCCCAAAAGGGTGGGGGAGCTGGCTTCCAATCAGCACCTGTCAGGGCCCCAGGACTTGTGTAATTCAACAGTACAGAGCAGGAGTTAAAAGCCCACACTCACTCTTGCAGCTCTGCCACTTCAGCTTACTGTGTGGGCTTTACCCAGAGCTAGTTACACAGTCTCTCTCAGCCCCAGTCTACCAATCTATGATATGATTGTGATAGTGCCTGGCCCAAGGGTTATATGATGGTTTCAAAAGATCAAGTATTATTAAAGGAACACCAGCATGTCTTGGCACAATTACAAAATGAAAATTAGTAATTTTACAGTGGACCCTACAGTCAACCAAGCAGTCAAAATAGGTATCATGATAATGGGACAAGCCAGTATCTGTGCTTGCCAGTGAGACACAGAGAACTCAGTATGTGACCCCATTTGATGTATTATGCCTGCCCCAAATGGATATAAACAGAATCCAGTCACAAGGAAGTATCATAGAAACCCAAACTGAAGGACAATTTACAAAAGAAAGTGCTTTTCCTTGTAAAAAATGGAAGGAAAAATGCAGGCTCTAAACCTGCTTTGCTTCATGACTGTTTTTCCTTCTTCCCACCAATTCACCTCCTCAAGGCAGCTGCCAAGATTACCAGCTTACCTACCCAGAAGATTTTCTTTAAGTCTAGTAAAATTGTAAAAGCTTAAAAAAAAAAAAAAGATAGGAGGAACAAGATGGCTCAGTATTTAAAGGCACTTGCTACCAAACATGGTGACCTGGAACCCACATAGTGGAAGGAGAGAACCAACTCCTGCAAGCTGTCCTCTAACCTCCACACATGTGACATGGCATGCACATGCATGTGAACACACACACACAAACATACACATACAGAATAAATGTGCTGGATAGCTTTAGTGTCAACTTGACACACCTGGGTTGAGGGAGCCTCAATTGGGGAATTTCCTCCATAGGACTGGCCTGTGGCCATGTCTGTGGGGCATCTTCTTGATTGTTGAGTGATGTGGGAGGGCCCAGCCCACTGTGGGTGGTGCCACCCTGGGCAGGTGGGCCTGTGTTGCATAAGAAAGCAGGCTGAGCAGGGACCAGGGGAGCAAGCCAGTAAGCAGCCATCGCCTATAGCCTGTGCTTCAACTCCTGCCTCCAGGTTCCTGCCCTGAGTTCCTACCTTGGGCTCCCTGACGAACTGTAACCCAGGAGATATAAGCTAAATAAACCCTTTCCTCCTCATGTTGTTAGTGGTCAGAGTGTTTTGTCACAGAAATGGAGAAACAAACGAGGACAATAAATAAATGGGATTTTTTTTCAAAAAAGTAAAGATCAAGAGAGGCACAGAAAGGCTGAGGGAATGTTTTAGATTAGAGATTAAAGAGCCATGATCACGAACTGGGCATGATGGTGCAGCCTGAAGTCCCAGAACGCTGGAAATGAAGCAGGAGGATTGCACAAGTTTAAAGCTAACCTGGGCTACATAACAAGACCCTGTTGAGAAAGAGAGAGGGGGGAGAGAGAGAGAACACTAAATGCAATGGGTGATTGGATACTAAAAGAGAAAAAAAAAAAACTTTAAGGGACATTATTAAAAAAAGAAAAATATAGGAGCTGGAGAGATGGCTCAGCAGTTAAGAACACTAGCTGTTCTTGCAGAAGACCTGGGTTCAAATACCAGGACCCACCTGGCAGCTAACAACTGTTTGTAACTCCAGTTCCAGGAAATCTAACACCCTCTTCTGGCCTCCACAGGAATTGCATGCACTCATACACATAAAATAAAAATAAAATAAAATGTTAGAAAGAGTGCATGGCTGAGAACCGCTGTCCAGGTGCTGGGAATGTAGCTCAGTTGGTAGAGTGTTGCCTAGCACACAGGAATCCCTGTGTTTGCTCCCCAGCATTGCATAAACAGGGCACAGAGATACCCACCTACAGTCTCAGCACTTGGGAGGTGGAGGCAGGGGGGTCAGAAGTTCTAGATAAGCCTGGGTTATATGAGACCCTGTTTCAAATAAAATATTTTTTAAAAAAGAAAAATATAAAGAATATTATTGGAGAAATTCCCGTGATGAAATTAAACACGGAGTGTGGATTATACATGTTCTATCAACATTACTTTTACTAGTTTTTTTGGTATGCAGATAATGTATGTATGCATTCCTATGTGTGAAGGAGGGTACACAGTGCACATGTAGAAGTCAAAGGACAACTTCAGGTGTTGGTCTTTGTCTTCTACCTTGTCTGAGACAGGGTCTTTTTGTTTACGCCAAGACACCTTTTCTGCAAGCTTCCAGGGATTCAGTTCTCTCCACCTCCCAACTCCTGTTAAGAGTACTAGGATACCAGATACTTATGCAATTGTGTCCTGCTTTTATGTGGTTCTTGAGAATTTGAACTCAGGTCCTCATGCTTGTACAGCATGCACTTTTACCCACTGAGCCATCTCCTCAGCCCAATTTTATCACAGAAGATAAAAGTCCTTGCTCTTAAGAAATATGCACTGGAATATTTTGGAACTGTGGCAAGATGCTTCCAATTTAATCTCAGATGGTTCAGAAAAATGAATTGTGTTTGTGTGTGTATAGAGACAGAGACAGAATGAGAATGGTAAAACAAATGTGCAAAATTATATTCCTTTTATACTCTTGCAACTTTTCTAGAAGTTGGAAATTATAACAAAATACTATCAAAAATAGAGGCATCTCAATCATGGGCTCAATGTGCAATAGTGTTAGTTGCAATGCATATTAGGAAAGTCTGTGTATGTATATGCCCAATTCCCCGTTTGCTTTCATAATCAACCAGCAGCTTTGTGTTCCTTCACCCTGCCTCAGCTCTAGAGGGCATCCATAGCCTTGAGAAACAATACCTGTTCCATGCTGGTCCCATAACCTCTAGGTCCCCCTAGCTCCTATCAGTTGCCAGTCAGGGATTGCTGTCTTGGAGGCTCTCTGAGCTGCAGGAAGCTGCTTTAGTGCCACCTTTACCTTCCTCTTGCTGCCATCCAGCCCAGCAAACTCAATAGTCTTCATGCCTGCATCAGCCCAGTATAGCCGCTGGGACCCATAGTCAATAGCTAATCCATTAGGCCATGTTAGATTAGAAGAGATGATGATTTGGCGGCTGGAGGCATCCATGCCGGCTCGCTCAATCTTGGGACTTGCACCCCAGTCAGTCCAATACATGTACCTGGATATAAGCAAAAGTGTTCTTAGTCTTCCAGTTACTATCCAGTGGGGGGCTGTGGATGTATTTGTTTTAGAGCAATTTCTAGCATATTTAAGGTCTATGGTTCAATTCACAGCATCAAGGGTAACCCAGAGGATTTTAGGATTTCTGCCTGCAATAGTTATCCCAGACTCCTACTTCACTGTCCAGCCCAGCCCTGGACTTAGATCTACCCCTGAAGGACTTACATCTTGTATCACTATCAGAAAACAGAGGCCAAAGCTTAAGAGTACATAGCATGGGAATAAAAAAAGAGGGGAAGAGAGAATGAACAAATGTGCCACCACATCCAACAGAAGTGTTTTCCTGATTATACAGGCTAAATATGGTACATAAGTTTAACAATTCTATACAACCATGAAGAAGATGAAGGTAGAGCTATGTACTCAAATGGGAAGATATTCAAGATATATAGTCAAACAGAAAAAGAAATTCCAAAATGTATTTTTTTGGTTTTCTTGCTATTATTTAGGGATTTTTTGTTTTGTTTTGTTTGTCTTAATGAGACAGGGTCTCTCCCTGTAGCCTCAGCTGGCCTGGAACTTGCTATGTAGACTAGGCTGGCCTTGAACTCAGAGATCCGCCTGCCTCTGGGATTAAAGGCATGTGCCACCACGCCTGGTTTTGTTTAGGCTTTTAAAAAGGTTTTATTTTTATTTTATGTGTATGAGTGTTTTTCCTGCGTGTATTTAAGTGTACCCGTGCATGCAATGCCTATGGAGGCCAGAAGGTGTTGGATCCACTTGCACTGAAGTTAAGGATGGTTGTTAGCCACCATGTGGGTGCTGGGAACCGAAACTGGGTCCTTTGTAAGAACAGTCAGTGCTTTTAACCTCTGAGCTATCTCTCCAGCCCGTTTGTTTAGTTTTTGAGGTAAGATCTCATGTAGCCCAGGCTGGTCTTAAACTTGCAAAATAATCAAGGATGACCTTGTGTTTCTCATCCTCCTGCATCCACCTCCCAAGTGCTAGGATTATAAATGTGTGCCACTATGCTCAGATTTTTTCCTTTCTTT
Organism: Nannospalax galili; assembly: GCF_000622305.1. Classification (NCBI taxonomy): domain Eukaryota; kingdom Metazoa; phylum Chordata; class Mammalia; order Rodentia; family Spalacidae; genus Nannospalax; species Nannospalax galili. The sequence continues at coordinate 329,263 of NW_008347131.1, forward strand.
TTTCTTTTTCTTCCCTCCTTCCCAAACTATATAGCCCTGAATAGATTTGAACTCACAGTCTTCCTGCCTCAGTCTCCAAGTGCTGGGATTACAGGCATGCATTACCATGCTTGGTTCCAAAATAGCCTATCATTTTTATAAAGTCAATCCCACCACTACCACCACCACCAATATTTGTAAGCATTAAGAAGAAAATCTGGGGAAAAATATCTTAAAAAATGCCTACACTGTTAACAATAGTTATTACTGAAGAGTAAGAATTTTCTTTTCTACATATTTGATTTTCGTTAAAAACATTACGTTTGTAAGCAAATAACAAAAAAAATTTTAAGGTTTCCCTGCCCAGAAAGGAGACAGGGTTTTCACTTACCCTCCTTGGACTCCATAGCTTTCCTTAGAACACCCCACTGACCTCTCTCCCCACTCTCCAGACTTCCTTCTAGTACTCAGGTCTCAGGAGAGTCGGGACTCAAAAGGGGCAATACTTACCCACCCATAGGCTCCACCACGATGTCTCGAGGACGATCAAGGTTCTCCCAGATAAGTACTGTCCTCATGCTGCCATCTGTGTTGGCCACTTCAATGCGGTCTGTACCTACCGAGGAACAAGGGTTAAAAACACTAACTCCAGGGGCTGGAGAGATAGCTCAGTGGTTAAGAGCACTGGTTGCTCTTGCAGAGGACCCAGGTTCGATTCCTGGTACCCCCATGGTGGCTAATAATTGTAACTCCAGTACCAGGGGATCTGATGCCCTCTATGGGCATTGCACAACATGGGGTGCACTTATACACATGCAGGCAAACACTCATACATAAAATAAAAATAATTTTTAAAAATCCCATTAACTCCAGTCTTGCTCATTCCTTCTTTTTTTTTTAACCATTATACTTTTTTTTAAACCATTATACTTTTTTAATTTTTTTTTTTGCTCATTCCTTCTTATTGCTCATTCCTTCTTATCCACTCCCATGCCCTAGGCAGCCAGGCCACTGTTCCATGTATATACCTGCATCTGTCCAGTAGAGTTTGTTGGTGACCCAATCAATCGCCAGGCCAGCAGGGCTTTCCAAACTGGTATCTACTACCACCTGGGCAGGAAGCAAAGCCATATCACTTACTGTACTCCTGTCCCAGCTCTGGAACCCAAACTCCACTGACTATAAGGAATGGAAGGCATCTCCCATGGAGAGGGCAGATTCCCCCTCTCCATCTCTGCTCTTCCAGAGGGACTGGGTCCATGCTGGGCCCTACCTCCTGTCCTGTTCCATCCCACTTGGCCCTGCTGATGGTATCAGTGCTGACATCTGTCCAGTATACGTGGTCATCTCGGGAGTCCCAGTCAAGAGCAACAGCACTGCGTACGTCAGCCAGTGGGATGACATCGTCGGACAGGTCCTCTGTGTCAAAGCTGATCCGACGGATGTCCATCCTTCGGGCAAAAAGCAGGAACTTGTCAAGACCTGATCAAAGGCCGAGAGGGGTCTCCTTTTAATGCTCTAAATCCAGTAACAGTGATAGACACAGATGCTCACTTGTGTGACACCTGGTTCAATCACACTTCCTGGGACCTGCTATCCTTAGCTCCCTGCTCTTCATACTGCAGGTGCCCTTAAGTAATGGTCAGCCCAGTTGGCAGAATCAGACTTTAAGAGTCCAGTGGCAATAGATTCTACCCTGCCACTTAAGTGTCTATCAGCATCATCTGAATCATTCTCTCCTCTGACTTCTCTTTGATATTTACTAGTGCCCTGACTGGACCACTGCTAGCTCCCAGCCTACTTCTGGGAATTCTATTCTGTCTCAGGTATTCTGCTTCTTTTGGCTTGTTTCTGTTTTCTTGAGGTAGGGTCTTACTATGTAGCCCAGATTTTCCTCAAATTTGTAATTCTGCCTTGGCCTCCTCCTAAATGCTGGGATTACAGACATGCTACCTGGAAAAAGCTTCTGCTTCTACTTTGTTGTCTAGAATATACCTTTCTCTTGCTGTTTTCTTCACAGCTGTAGTCAACAACAACTACACATTAAGTACCTTTCTTGCCATACACTGGGCTTAGTGCTTAGAAAATCTTGATGCCTAGTACATATACACAATGGAATTTTACTCAGCCATAAAGAAAAATGAAATTATTAAACTTGTAGGAAAACGGATAGACCTGGAAAGTATTAAATAGTGAAGTGATCTAGACTCAGATTAAAAAAAAAAAAAAAAAAGTCACACATTTTCTCTCATATGTAAATCCCAACTTTACATATACATTATATTTATTATTTTTATGTGTATGAGTGTATTGTCTGCATGTATGTACGTGCACCCCTGTTGTGCAATGCCTGCGGAGGTCAGAAGAGGGTGTCGGATCCCCTGAACTGGAGTTACAGGTGGTTGTTAGCTGCCAAGTGGGTGATGGGAATTGAGCCTGGGTCCTCTGCAAGAACAGCCAATGCTCTTAATCACTTAGCCATTTCTCCACCCCCACCCCCCCCTTTTTTTTTTTTTTTAAGAAAAAGACAAGGCCTCATTATTTTGTCTTAGCTGGCCTGGACTCACTATGTAGACCAGGCTGGCCTTGAACACACAGAGACCTGTTTGCTTCTACCTCCCAAATTCTGGGATTAAATAAAAGAATACAATGACACAAGTGCACAACCTGAATCTTAGCTTTCAATGTTTATATATGTGTATGTTGGTATGAAAGTGGGTATAGGCTATCAAACTAGATGGAAGGGAAAAGGGGAAGGGCAAAAGGACATGTGACATGAAAGCAGAAAGGTAGTCACTAGGGTTCAAGGTTATGGGGGCAGAAGATGGGGGAGAAAAAAGGAGGAGAATCAACAAAAACGAAAAATTTCTTGAAAAAATACCATTATGAAACCTAATTTGTTGTGTGCTAATTCAAAAAAGAAAAAGCAGGGGCTGGAGAAATGGCTCAGCAGTTAAAAGCACTATCTGCTCTCCCAGAGGACCTGGGTTCAATTCCTAGCACCCACATGGCAGCTAGCAACCATCTGTAACTCCAGTTCTAGGGGACCTGATACTCTCTTCTGGCCTCTGTGGGCTTTGCAAGATACAGGTGAACTTGGATACATGCAGGCAAACAGTCATACAAATAGAATAAAAATAAATTTAAAAATTGTTTTAAAAAGAAAAAGCTTGGGGACTGGAGAGATGGCTCAGCGGTTAAGAACAGACTCTTCTTGTAGAAGACCCGGGTTCAAATCCCAGCACCCACATGGCAGCTAACAATTGTCCATAACTCCAGTTCCAGGGACTCAGACAGCCTCTTCTGTCCTCTGCCGGCATTGCATGACACAGGTGTACTTATCTACATGCAGGCATAACACTCATACACATAAAATAAAAATAATAAATAAAATATTATTTTAAAAGAAAAAGCTTTCGGGGCATGGTGGCACACTCCTTTAATCCCAGCACTTGTGAGGCAGAGGCAGGTGGATCTCTGTGAGTTCAAGGCCAGCCTGGTCTACATAGTAAGTTCCAGGACAGCGGGGGCTACAGGGGGACCCTGTCTCAAAAAAACCAAAAAAAAAAAAAAGGAAAAGCTTAATGCCTCATACCAACTTTTTGTGGCCCATGTTATTCTTGCTCCCATTTCTAGATAAGCACCTGAGGATGACAGAGATCAGGAAACACACCCAGGGTCGCACGGCTACTAAGTACCAGAAATGGCACTCAAGTCCACTCCAGAGAGGGAGCTTTGGCCTCTGCTGTTCACAACATCTCTCAGTCAGCTCTTCTCTATCCTCTACCTTCTCCAGCCTGTCTGAATACTATTCCAGTACATTCAGCCTGTGGGGAATTGGTTCTAAGCCCTCTGCAGATACCCAAATTCACAGAAGCTCCAGGTCCTTACATAAAATGGGATGGTATGTTCACATAAACTATGAATATCCTGTATAAGTCATCTCTGCATTATTTATAATAATACAATATATTTGGTGCTGGGGATTCCATATGCAATGCAAATCCCATTAATATAGTTGTTATATTCATTAGGGAATAATAATGGAAAAAAGTTGATACAGGACTGGCAAGATGGTTCAGTGGGTAAAGGCACTTTGTCTTTGGGAGTTCAAGGCCAGCCTGGTCTAAATAGTAAGTTCAGGGTCAGCTGGGGCTGCAGGGAGACCCTGTCTTAAAAAGACAAAAAAAAAAAAAAAAAAAGCCATCCAAAGTTGGTTAAATCCAAATAAGGAGGTGGTGGAAATAATGCAAACAGAATACTCATGTATGAAATTCTCAAAAAATTAATTTAAAAAATCCAAAAATAAGAAACCTGCAGATATGAAAAACCTACTATATATTTTTCTACTAAAATAAAAGGTGCTTTCTGCCTAACTTTATCAACCCTCTTCCCAGCTCTGAGAAATCTTTAGGAAAAAGTGTGTGAGGAAGCATATTGCATCTCACTAAGGGAAGCAGCTGGGCACAAAAGAGGCAAGAGAAAAACACACTGCATGAATCTAGGTTCTCAGTGTTTTCTCACTTGAATGAAACCTGTTTTCCCTAATCACTCTCTCTGGAAGGGACCCAGAGCATCTGATATTTGTGTCTGTGTGTGTGTGTGTGTGTGTGTGTGTGTGTGTGTGTGTAGTATATGGGTGTATACAAATATGTGTGGGTACATGTGAATGTGTGCACATGTGGAGGTCAAGTATCTTCTATCACCCTTCACTTTATTATTTATTCATTTTGAGACTGAACATAGACCTCCCTAATTAGCTAGACTGGATGTCTGAGAGCACCAGGGATCTGCCTGTCTCTGCAACCCCAACTCTAGGGGTTGCATAGATGTACCCCACCATGCCCAGCTTTTATACAACGCTGGGGATCTGAACTCAGGTCCTCATACTTGCATGGCAGGCATGTTCCTGACTGGGCCATCTACCTTTCCCCAAGAATTTGATTTTATCGAGATTTAAGAGAGCCAGTGGTTACACAGCAGTAAGTAAGGAAGGAATGTGATATGGAAGGAATTATCCTAGGCCCCTTACTGGCCATGCCATATGCCTGAGCACTCCTCACTGGACTAGTCTCAGAAAAATTCACTCATCGGCCAGGCGTGGTGGTGCACGCCTTTAATCCCAGCACTTTAATCCCAGAGGCAGGTGGATCCCTGTGAGTTCAAGGCCAGCCTCGTCTTTGTAATGAGTTCCAGGACAGCTGGGGCTACAGGGAGACACTGTCTCAAAAAGACCAAAAAAAAAAAAAGTCACTCATCATACTGAGATCTCTAGGGCTAACCTGACAAGGTAATAACTTTGCAGGAGCTCAAAGGAAGCCAAAGGAATGATTTGGGAAGAGATGGAATCCTCTCATCCTTTACTTGTTAGACACAGAGCATCATCAGGATCTTAATTGTGGCTTTCTGTCCTAAGGACTTTAAGAAAAACTTTTATGGGGTAAGACTAAAGGTAAAGAGGCTAGAAATCATTCCCCTGCTTTCCAGAAGAACTAGAGCCTGCTTTCTGCCTAGATATAAGGCATCCTACCTAGTGAAGTGAAAGATAAGTCCAGTTGCAGGTGTCCACACACAACTGCATAGTGTCAACGAACCTTCAGCATCTACTGCTGGGCCCTCAGTCCTTAGCTTTGATATTGGAGCCCTCAGCCTCTTAAGTTCCTCATGGGCTCCCTGAAGAGTCCGGCTCTTCCTGACAAGCACTCCCTCCAACTCCTATCACTGTTCCACCCGTCCTCTGTTGACACTGGTGTCCCAGACCCACTTACTCTGGGCACAGGCGTGGCTGCTGATCTTTCGGAAGCCAGTGGGGCAGGCACAGGTGTAGTTCTGGCCACTGGGGAGACACAGGTGGGTGCAGCCTCCATTGTTGTCTCCACAGCGGTTTCTTCCTGCTCAGAGAGTGCAAAGCAAGATGGTCGTGAAAGACTCAAAATTTGCAAAGGTAATCCCTAGCTCAAGAAGCAGAGGGGTGAGCACTCCCAAAAGAACTATGTCTTATTGATTTTTACATCTGTCCCAACATTGAGTACAGGGAGTACCTGGCATGTAGGAGATGCCTCTAAATGTTTACATGAATCAGATGAGAAACACTGAAGCAAAAATCTCCCCGTCTTAAATGTCCAGCAGAGGGCACAATTAGCCTGTATCAATGCCAGCCCTGGCTTTTCCCTGACTAGAATCAATGGCATCTGTGATGAGAATTTTTTTTACCTGCAGGCTGCCTCTGGGGGTGCAAGGTATGAATATCCATGGGGAAGTGAAGTTTGTTGCGAATGATCTCCTGGTTTTTCCCAGTAAACTTATTGGCACTATTAATGCTCTTGGTGTGCCAATCTGTCCAATACAAGCTGTCTTCAAACACCGTGATGGCAAAGGGATGTGGAAGACCTGGGGACAGTCCAAAAAGACTTCAGTACAGACATGACCTGCCATGGCATGGCCCCTGATCCCAAACCTGGCAGCTGCACAAACCTCACCCTCTGCCAAGGCTCCAGGGGGCAGAGTTGGGAAGGGAGGATGAGAGATGAAAGAGAGCAGAACAAGGGCCTCACCCTGGCTAATGACAGCCTTGCGGTGACTCCCATCCAGGTTGGCCCTCTCTATGACATGGTGCTTAGCATCCACCCAGTACATACGGCGCCCCGCATAGTCAATGGTGAGGCCATTGGGCCAGAAGAGATGGGTGTCAGCAATGATACGACGTCCAGAGCCATCCATGCTGGAGGCCTCAATGCGGGGGGTATTGCCCCAATCTGTCCAATAAATGGTTCTAGGAAGACAAAAAAGGAAATTGAGAGGTGGGTAGTAGAGGACGAATGAGCAGTTAACTAGGATAATAATCAGAGGGCTTCTATCCATCAACCCATAGGATTTCAACTGTTTGAAGAATGCTTTTTTTTTATTTTAATATTTATTATTATTATTATTATTGTCTTTTTGAGAAAGGGTCTCTCTGTAGCTCCAGCTGTCCTGGAACTCACTATGTAGACCAGGCTGGTCTTGAACTCACAGAGCTCTACCTGCCTCTGCCTCCCAAGTGCTGGGATTAAAGGTGTACACCACCACGCTTGGCTTATTATTTTTATTTTATGTGTATGAGTGTATTGCCTGCATGTATGTGAGTGCACCCATGTCATGCAATGCCGTGGAGGTCAGAAGAGGGCTTTGGATTCCCCTGGAATGGGAGTTAAGGACAGTTCATGGCTGCAGTGTGGGTGCTGGGACTCAAACTCAGGTCCTCTGCAAGAGCAGATGGTGCTCTCAACTCTGAGACATCTCTCCAGCCCCTGCTTTTTATTTTTTAATTAATTTCTTTAAAATGATTTTTTTAAACAAATCTTGTATACTTTAGTTTTGTTTTTTTTAAATATTTTATTTATTATTTTTATATTATGTGTATGAGTGTATTGTCTGCATGTAAGTGAGTGCACCTGTGTTGGGCAATGCTGCGGAAGTCAGAAGAGGGCTTCAGATTCCCCTGGAACTGGGGTTAAGGACAGTTTGCAGCCCCCATGTGGGTGCTGGGAATCGAACCCCGGTCCTCTGCAAGAACAGTCAGTGCTCTCAACCGCTGAGCCATCTCTCCAGCCCCTAAAATGATTTTTTTCCCCCAGTGTTGAAGACTGAACACGGGATCAAACCCAAAGCCTAATACTAGGCAAGTGCTCTAACCACTAAGCTGCATCTGCAGCCCTCAAGCATATTTTTAAATATTTGTAGTTAAATGTCTTGAGTCAGAGCATTTATTCATCAAAACAAAGTGTTTTGAGTGCTGCTATATGGACAGGACACAGTTGGCACTGGAAACAAAACAAATGAACATCTTAGTACTCATGAAATTGTTGATACAGTGTAATATATAAGTTAGGACAAGCACCCTTTTCTTTGTCACAGTCTCTTCCACTGCCTTATGTATTTTATGCCACCTCACACACACACATTATTTCTAAAACGATTGCCATATAGTTGCAGGCGTTCCTTACAATGTCTTACAAGGCATTCCTTCAATTGATGGCATAGAATTTTTACAAGCCAGAGGCCAAGAGTTTCCATTTCAAGAGATTTTAATGCAGGAGATTTGCCTATTAATTTTCAAAATAATTTTAAGTTAATGATAATTTTTATTAATTAGGTCAACAACTACTTGTTTTAAATTAATAATGATTTTTTAATTAGCTCCATTCTATAAAAATACTAAACAGTTGCAGGGCATGGTGGTGCACGCCTGTAGTCCCAGCACTTGGGAGGCAGAGGCCTTGTGAGTTCAAGGCCAGCCTGGTCTACATAGTGAGGTCCAGGACAGCTGGGGCTACAGGGAGACCCTGCTTCAAAAAGACCAAAAAAAAAAAAAAAAAACAAAAAAAAAAAAAACTAAACAGTTAAAACTTACCTAATATGCATATTATATCCTATTTAAAATGCTTCATTATTTAAGCCGGGCATGGTGGCGCACACCTTTAATCCCAGCACTTGGGAGGCAGGCGGATCTTTGTGAGTTCGAGGCCAGCCTGGTCTACATAGTGAGTTCCAGGACAGCTGGAGCTAAGGGAGACAAAAAGACAAAAAAAAAAACCTTCATTATTTAATCTTTAATCTTCCCACATCAATAAAGCAGGGATGTATATATTTTAATTTACTTACTTATTTAGAGACAGGGACTCATGTAGCCCGTGCTGGTTTCAAACCTACTATATAGCTAAGGATGACCTTGAATTCCTGATCCTGATAAGGGTGTGTGTGTGTGTGTGTGTGTGTGTGTGTGTGTGCATGTGTCCCAAAAGGAAGTAGAGAAAGGTGCCAGGAGTGTTGTTGATGGTGCATGTCTTCAATCTCAGCACTTGGAAGGCAGAGACAGTTGGATCTCTGTGAGTTTGAGGCCAGCCTGATCTATATATCAAGTTCCAGGGCTACACAGTGAGACCGTCAAAATAAATAAAAATAAGTAAAGGGAACACAGATTGACTAAGGCTACATGGCCAAGGCTACATGGCCAGTTACTACAGAGCTAGGACACAGGACCAACTGGATACACAGCCCATGTTGTTAGCCTCATTCTGTAAGGATGGGTCCACAAAGTCTGGCCCAGGAGACCTGAGAACTAACCCTACTTGTTGCAAGAGGGACTTGGAGACCTGAGAAACCTACTCACCCCTCCATGGGATGCAGGGCAATGGCCCTGGGCTTCTCAAGATTCTGCCATAACAGCACCTTCCGGTGGGCCCCATCCAGATTGGCCACCTCAATCCTTGACGTCCCTGAATCAGTCCAGTAGAGCTTGTCATGCACCCAATCCACAGCCAGGCCCCCTGTAGAGAGAATGCAGTGGAAAACTGTTAAGAGATTCAGGCTGGGAAGATCTGTGCCCAAGTAAATAACAGTAAACTCTTAATAGAAGCAATTTCAGGGACTAGGAACCACTGTAGCCACTTTATATGCGTTTGTTCACTTAGTCATAACAGCCTATGAACTAGGAACTAGAATTCCTATGAAGCAGAAACTGAGAGAAGTCATGTTCATTTCTTTGGCATAGCTGACCACACCCCACTTCCTCAATTCTAGCTCCCTGACTCATACCCTAGAGTTTCCATTGTACTGGTTGGTTTTGTGGAGGTGTTTAAAAAGCAGTTAACAGGCCAGGCATGGTGGCGCATGCCTTTAGTCCTAGCACTCAGGAGGCAGAGGCAGACGAATCTCTGAGTTCAAGGCCAGTCTGGTAGTGAGTTCCAGGCCAGCTGGGGCTACAGGGAGACCCTGTCTCAAAGACCAAAAAAAAAAAAAAAAAGTAGTTACAAGAGCCAGGTGTGGTGATGCATGCTTTTAATTCCAGCACTTGAGAGGCAGAGGCGGTAGATCTCTAAGGCCAGCCTGGTCAATATAGTAAGTTCCAGGCCAGCTGGGGAGAAAGAAGAAAGAAAGAGAGAAAGAGAGAGAGAGAGAGAGAGGGAGGAAGGGAGGGAGGGGAGAGAGCGAGAGACAGAAAGGGAGGGGGAGGGAGGGATGGAGGAGTTACAAGAACATGTTATCTATGCTTGATACCAGGTTCTTTTTGTGTGTTCATTTGAGACAGGATCTCATGTAGCTGAGGATGACCTTGAATTCCTGATCCTCCCTGTCTCTACCTCAGAAATGCCCATCATACCTGTTAATTTGCCAGATCCTTGATACTAGATTCCTTCCTTCCTTCCCTCCCTCCCTCCCTCCCTTCTCTTCCTTCTCTCCTTTTTGTTGCCTGGTGCTGGAGATAAATCCCAGGGCCTTTCACATGCTAGGCAAGTGCTCTACCACTGAGCTTTAACTCCAGTCCTTCTGTCCCACTTAACTTGCTTATAGGATAGCCTGAGATTGCCAAGTTAGCTATTGCTGTTTGCTTGTTTGTTTCCTTGATTGTTGAGATAGGGTCTCACATATCCTAGCCTGGCCTCAAATGCAGTTGAGGATGACTGAACTTCTAATCTTCCTTTTCTTTTTTTTAAAAAATATTTTATTTATAGCAGGGCGTGGTGGCGCATGCCTTAATCCCAGCACAGGCAGGCGGATCTCTGTGAGTTCAAGGCCAGCGTGGTCTGCATAGTGAGTTCCAGGATAGCTGGGGCTATAGGGAGACCCTGTCTCAAAAAACAAAAACAAACAAAAAAAAAAATTATTTTTATTTTATGTGTATTGCCTGCATGTAGGTAAGTGCAACCGTGTCATGCAATGCCAGTAGAGGACAGAAGAGGCTGTCGGATCCCCTGGAACTGAAGTTACGGACAGTTGTTAGCTGCCATGTGGGTGCTGGGATTCAAACCCGGGTCTTCTGCAAGAATAACCAGTGTTCTTAACCACTGAGCCATCTGTCCAGCCCCCTAATCTTCCTTTTCTTAAAAAAAATTTTTATTGAATTTTTGTGTATTCCATACATAAAATCATCTTTACACCACTTTCCCCCTTCCCCTTTGGCACCCTCCCATAGACCACCCCCCCCCCGCCGAGTTCATACATCCTGTCATTTGTATTAAGGCCTATTATGTAAAGTTAGTGTCCTGAGATGTGCAAATTTATCCACCAGGGTTTAGTCAGCCTATCTAGTCTCTACTTTCAAGAAGATCAGCTCTTCCTCACTCAGCAACAATCAGCTGCCAATAATTCTTTGACTAAGATTGGGGCTTGCTGTTCATTTCCACAGTTCTGTGCTGGGTTTTTGTCTGCCTAAGTCTGTCTCTACCTTCTGGGTGCTGGGTTTATAGGCTTACACGACCATTTCTGGTTTATGCAGTACTAGGGACCAAACCCAGGGCTTAATGCATGCTAGGCAAGCACTCTACCAACCGAGGTACAGCTTCAGCTCTACAGTGTTTTCTATATCAGAATTTCATCTAAGAGTTCATTGGAAGAGACATTCTGCTTCTGTGGTTTGCAAACATTGGCCTGTCCCTTCCCTTTCACTGCTTCTTACACATGGTATGACACTGGCCCTCTATGTGGGGCCTCATTTCCTACCTGGGCTCTCAAGCCCAGTAGACACAACCTCCTCCACATTGCTGCCATTAAGGTTAGCACGGAGGATGCGGTCCAGGGTGACGTCAGACCAGAAGACCAGTTCACGGCGGTGATGGAAGTCAAGGGCAATGGCATTCTCCAGGTTGTTGAGCAGCAGTGTGTACTCAGAGCGGTGCGGGAGCACCTGCCGGATGTCGATACGATTGGCAAACAGTAGCACAGGTTCTGGCCCTGGGACATAGCACAGAAACAGGACCCCACTGGGCTTTAGAGCCACTAGATACCTATCAGCATGCACCCCCAGGCCCTCAGCTGATAGCTAGGGCCCTTTTGCCCACTAGAGCATGTCCCAAGCTGCTGCTGCTATCTGAGTTAGAAGAGTGGAACTCTCTCCTAACCCAACCCAGCATGGTTTTGGTTGGAGCTCAGATTGCAACTTTCAGACATAAATCTCTCTCTTTTCAGCAAATAGCTCAGGCCACCCAGCCAAGTGCCAACACTCCTTACCCAGAGCCTTGCAGCTGCGTCGATCGGGCCGTAGCTCATAGCCTGCTTCACACCAGCACTGAAAAGCCCCTTCGCTGTTTGTGCAGCCCTGGCTGCAGTACCCCTCCTCAGCACATTCATTCACATCTGTGAACACCAGGTAGAGTCAAGAGGCCTTCCTACTGCCATCTTCCCACTCCAACTCCTAGGCTAACTAGTAGTTTTCCTGGTCACATCTCCACATCCCCATTCACTGCCTAAGCCTGGTGGGAAAACTGTTTAGCAAGTGGTTCTGGGCTTTGAAGTCATGCAAACCTGATTTGGAACCCACTTCTGTCACTCACTCACTAGCTGTGTGGCCTTGGTAAGTTACTTAATCTCTCTGTACTTCAGTTTCCCCTATCTGTGAAATGGGAGAGACGATCCCCACTTTCCAGGGTTAATATATTGATGAAATGAGGTCATAGCCATCTGATAGAACATACAGCTGCCTGTATGCTATTCCCTCCTAGCATCTTGACTCTGCTTCAAAGCAGGCCCCAGCTCACCCTGGCATGTGCGGCCATCCTCTGTGAGTCGGTAGCCTGTGTGGCAGGTACACTGCACTGCCCCTCGCACCATCTGGCACTTTTGGGCACAGCCACCGTTGTTAACATTGCAGTTCTCCTCACCCGTCCGGGGCCCTGTGCCAGCCAAGCCAGAGTTGGGAGTTGAGCCCAGAATCCACCCCCGGCTGGCCAACTTGGCATTCTACCTGGACCACGAAGAATAGCTCCCAAAGCTGCAAGAACCAAGGAGGCCTCCCTTTGAACCCTATGGGTGGAGTTCAGCCACAAACCACCATCTGGGACTGCCCATTAGGGGCACTCACGGCAGTTCTGCTGTGGGTTTTCGTCACTGTTGTCGCCACAGTCATTGACCCCATTGCACAGCTTCCTCTGCCCAATGCAACGCCCATTCCAACATAAGAACTGGTCAGAGGCACAGTGGGGGCTTCCTAGAAAGAGACGGAGGAGAGGAGAGTCAGGTCATAGCAGGGCAGGGCTTGGGTCCACAAGGGACAAGAGCCTGTCATTTTCTAGAGTGAGCTAGAGACAGATGAGAGTCAAGGTGGGAGGGTTAGGGTCCAAGGCAGGAAACAGCTCAGACAAGGCTGGCTGAGTGTCTGCATTCATTTTCTCCCCAAGACTTCACAGTGGATGAGGGATTAGGAGAGAATAAAAAAGTATATCCTTGTACTTGGGACTGGGGTGATGGGTGAGCCTAAGGCAAAGAGGCCCCCAGTTAGAAGCAAGTCCTGCCCTCTGAGAGGAAGTAGTACAAAGGCTGCTGGTTGGAGAGAAGCCCTTTCTCTAGAGGCTAGAGTAAAAGTGAGAATTTGAGCAGCTGTTGAGACTCAAAGCCCTGAGTCTGTGTTCTAGACTATGGAGGCAGGTCAATGATGCACATGGATTTTGTATGTGTGTGTGTGTGTGTGTGTGTGGTATATATGGCATACATTGGGAATATATGGGTATGCATGCTGGTGTATGTGCATGCAGAAGCCAGAGAGGGAAACTGGGTGTCTTCCTCTATCACTCTCTGTCTTATTGTCTTGAGACAGGATATCTCACTGAATCAGACACTCAGTTATTTTGGCTAGGGTGGCTAGTAAGCTTGGAAATCCACCTGTCTCTGCTTCCCAATGCTAGAGGTTACAGGCACAAACACCTATTCCCAGCTTTTTACATGGATGCTGGGAATTCAAACTCAGGGCCTCATGTTTGTACAGCAAGTACTCTTACCCAGTGCGCCATCTCTCCAGCTCCTGCACCTGGATTTGAACCTGCTTACTAAGAAGGGCAGGAAAAGGCCAGGCCATGGGTTAGGGATGAAGCATCACCTCTGCCTAGCTGGGGAAACAACCGCCTAGCAATACTCTCTTTCCTCCTCTGCCTCCCACCCTCAACCTCAGGATATGGACCTGGGGCACCCTGGGGAGACTCCACCTGTGTTCTCACAGTTTTCTTCATCGCTGTTGTCTGCACAGTCATCCTCACCATCGCAGCGCCAGGACAGGCGTACACAGCGGCCTGACCGACAGCGGAACTGTTCGGCTGTGCACATGGAGGTAGCTGGGTAAAGCAAAGCCCTAATGAAAGGTTGGTCCCACTTCAGCCTGAAACTCCACCCTGCCACCCAAAGCACATTCTTCTTGACACTGATGTCACACAGAAAGTCTTTGTATGATTCCCTTTCCAAGATGCTTTACTGCCACCTGCTGGAAAACTGCCATGAGTCTATAAATCAACCGTCTATTAAGTGACTGGTATCTCTGAAAATATTGCCCCTATGCAGCATACAATATACACAACTGTATATAGTGGTCCTGTCTAATATGTCCTCAAGCTTTGTATGCCTCCAAACCCTTCTCCACAGTTTCCCACTGCCTTTGATGCTATGCCCCAACTCACTGCAGTTGCGTTCATCAGACTGGTCATCACAGTCTGCATCGCCATCGCAGCGCCAGCCTGCGTTTATACACAGGCCACTGTCGCACATGAACTCCCCAGAGCGGCAGGGCTGGTGGGAGGCTGGAGAAACAAAGGTCTTCTGTCTCTAGCCATTCTGTGCATACAGTGCCCCCATGGGAGACCAGAAAGCGTGATCTCCTGCCCCTCCTAACACCCCAGCCCTTCCCCAGAGAGACTGTGGAATCCAGATACTCCTCCCCTAAATGCCTGCCCCAGCTGGCACCTGTGCCCTGGCCACCCAAGGATCTCTTTTCAGCCTGACTGCCCCTCCTCCCAGCTGGTCAGAGCACTCACAGCAGTCAGACTCGTCAGACCAGTCTCCACAGTCATCGTCGCCATCACAGTGGTAGATGTCAAGGATGCAGCGGCCATAGGCACACTGGAACTCCTCCAGGTTACAAGGAGGAGAGGGTACTGCTGAGGCTGGAAGGGCAGCGGGGCAAGGAGGGAAAGCGGTCAGGCCCCAGTGGCTAGAGGACAGGGCCTGACTCCTCAAAGTGGCAAGCTGCACACGCCATGTTCCTTTTGGTCATACAGACTTGCACACTCAGGTGGACCAGAGGGAGCTGACCCTCCCTAACTGCCCTTATCCTAGCTCAGGGTCTCATGTATCTCAGGCTGACCTCAAACTCATTTTGTAGCTTAAGATAACTTTGAACTCTTGATCCTCCTGCTTCCACTTCCCAAATGTAGAGAATACTGGCATACATCACTATGCCTGCCTGGTTTATGTGGTGATGAGGACAGAACTTAGGGCTTCATGCCTGCTAGGCAAGCACTCTACCAAATGAATTACATGCCCAAACCCTAGCATTGCTTCTAAAATTCTATCCTCCCTTGCCTATCGTACACAGCCCTCTCAGCTAATCTTAGCCCAAAAGATGCAGCCCTCAACTGGCACCCAGCAGCCTAAGGGGTGGGGCCACTCACGGCAGCTCTCTTCATCAGAGCCATCTTTGCAGTCTGTGTCACCATCGCAGTACCAATGCTCAGCAATGCAGCTCCCATCGTTGCAGCGGAATTCCTTGTCCGAGCACTTCCGCATATCTAAGGATGCAATGGGATGGCCCTGCTGAGGGAGCTCCATGGGCACCTCTCTTACCATCCTCCTTAGGAGGCTGATGCTGGGGGGTAAGGTGTTGGAGGGGGGGGTCAAACAATCTCAGGTCAGGTTCCTGAGGATTTAGAATGCTCTGCCCTCCTGTCTCCTTCCAGCTGCACCAGGTCCCTTGAGCAGTTGGAGGTTGAACAGCATGGACTTTTGCTGCTATCTCCTCCCATGGCCACCCCCACTCCAGGCCCCCACCTGCCTCCTAGAGCACCACTCACCACACTGCTCGTCACTGTTGTCACCACAGTCATTGTCGCCATCGCAGTGCCACAGGCTCCGGATGCAATAGCCATTCTGGCAGGGGAACTCATCCTCCTCACACTCCCGGGGGGCTGTGGGCACAGAGCAGTTAGGCTGCTTCCAGGAGAAAGGAAGGTGCCTGCAAGCCCCTCATAAAGCCTTCTGAGGCAGTCAACAGCTTCAGCGCTGCCCTAGGACTCCCAAGGAAGTAGCCACCTCTTGTGGGCTTAACTGAGACAGGAGGGAAAAGAGCAGGACCAAAGCTGAAGACCCAAGGGCTCGCACGGGCCAGGGGCATCATTTTCTGACGAAATATTCTTTCCCAACATAGCCTGTGCTATTCGCCTGGCCCTTGCCAACACTCACGACAGTCCTGCTCATCAGAGTCATCTTCACAGTCGTTGTCTCCATCACATACCCAGGAGCGGCGGATACATTTGCCATTGTCACAGTGGAAGTCCAGAGGGGAACATGTGGGCAGCACTGTGCCCAAGAAAAGTGAAAAATCGAATTAACCCAGCAGGTTACACTGGGCCAGAAATCTTTTCCCAGCAGCCTGGTTCCAAATCTTCCTGTCTTGAATGTCCCTTGTCCTCATACCTATGGCCTGTGCTTGTGCCCCGTGCCCAAACAAATAGAGGTTCTAAGCATCTGGGAAGAGGGAGCAGGAAAAGGGAATCAGAGTGAGGGATCCACAGGACAGCAGAAGAACCCAAACTCTAAGCAAAAAAACCCCAAACCACTAAGGAAGCAGTAAGAAAAACAGGAGCAAGAGAAATAAGTGGGGCGACAGATGGGACTCAGTTGGCAGAGTGCTTGTCTAATATGCACAAAGCCCTGGGTTTGATCCCCAGCACCCCATAAAACTGGGTGTAGTGGACAGACACCCAGTTGTATCCCAGCTCTTGGGAGATAGGATCTGAAGTTCAAAGTCATCCTCAGCTACATGTATCAAGTTGAGGGGAGGCCTGGACTACATGAGACTTGCCAAGAAGAGGTAGGGGCTTTTCTCTTCCTTTTATTAAGGGTGATTGACACGTGTGCTCGATTTCCACCACTAGAAGTCATAACCTATCACAATAAGCAAGACATCCCCCTTCTCTGAGCAGCAGTTCCTTGGACTATACAAGAGGATAATTGTACTCGGCTCACACAGGGCTTTTGAGATAAGCGTATGAAAGTGCTACATGAAAGCGAAGCATTTATCATTATCACAATTAGCTGAGCTGGTTAGGGTTAATGAAACCCAGGTTGTAGCTTCGTTCCTATTAGGCTAATTAGCCACTTTTAGACATTGATGCTACAGGCCAGAGATGCACCCCTAAACCCAGACAACTGGCGTAGCAGTGAGATTTATATATATCCAAGACAGGACATCCTGGTCCATTGTTTGTATGTGACAATGTTGGAGGAAAAGGAAATTTAAATAGAATACAAGTTTGATTTTTTTCCCCCCCAGGACTGGGGATTGAACTAGGTCGTAATGCATGCAAGGCAAGTGCTTTACTACTGTGCTAGTCTCAGTCCTTTGTGTGTGTTTGTGTGTTTATGTGTAGTATATATAAGTGTTTAGGAGGATATTTGTGCCACTGTTGGGTGATTCTTCAATCACTCTCCAACCTATTTTCAAAGTTTATTATTATTGTTAGGGAGGTTGCCACGTTTCTCTCCTTCTACCATGTGGGTCCCCAAGATTGAGCTCAAATGGTCATACTTGGGGGCAAGCACCTTTATCTGCTAAGCCATCTCACCAGCCCCCAAATATATATATATATATAAGATACCTGAAGTACACAAAATCAATTTATATGTCAACATTCTGGCCTTGAACTCACAGAGATCTGCCTGCCTCTACCCCCCAAGTGCTGGGATTAAAGGTGTGTGCCACCATGCCCAGCTAAATATATTTTTTACAATTTTAAAATGTGTAATTATACAGAATACTAAAATAAGCAAAATAACCTGAATCTATGCATACTAAAATTTAAAATATATAGCTACAGAAACATTCACATAAATACAAAGCGAGCTATTTAAAGAGATTACTTATGGCTTCAAGGCTATTTTCTTCTATACCTTTTTCAACTTTTTGAAGTATGTTTTATTGGGCTTATAGGCATGAAGCACCCAATAGAAATATGGACAGTTGTAGGCATACCTGTGAAGCCATGTCTCCCATCATATCTGTCACCTTTGCAAGAAAGACTTGCAAGAAAGAGTTCAATTCTCAGTCTGACACAGTGTGGGCACAGAATGCTCCTCAGCCCTGCTCCTGGGTCCTTCTTCCACCACTTCCCACCACCATTGGGATGGTACTTACTACATCCATCCTCATCGCTGTGGTCCCCACAGTCGTTGTCTCCATCACATTGCCACTGGGCGGGAATGCAGGTACACTCGCCGAGGGCACTCACTGCACATGTGAAGTGGCTCCGACCACAAGCACACTCTGGGCTGCTGGCTAGGCCTGGGCAGAGGGGAGAGGAACCAGGAGGGGCTCAGCTCCTGTTCAACCAAAGCCTATAAGGGTGAGGAGAGAAGCCTAGTCCAGGGGTACCATCAACCAAGGAGCCATGGTGACTGAGCGAGGGAGTTGCACATGATATAATTGAGCCTTCCTCCCTCCCCTAGGGTAGATATGGTCTGAAAGACACCCTCAGACTTTGGGGTCATGGGTAGCACAGTTGCCTTGTTTGTGACAGGACATTTTGACATGGTATCGGGGAGCCCAATGAAGACACAGAGGAAGTTGGTGCTCATAGGAAAGGGGAGCAGGGAGTGAAGGGATGCTACTAAGAAGCCTCTACATATGTCCCTCCAAAACTTGGTTGAGAAATGGATGTTCCTAACCCTATCCTGAACCAGGTCCTGTCACGTCAACCAGAGGGAGGAAGAGAAAGCGATGGAAATAAAATGCTAGAGCTTCTCAGTGTTAAGAAATCCATCCTCGGGCCAGGCATGGCGGCACATGCCTTAATCTCAGCACTCGAGAGGCAGAGGCAGGCGGATCTCTGTAAATTCAAGGCCAGCCTGGTCTACATAGTGAGTTCCAGGACAGCTGGGGCTACAGGGAGACCCTGTCTC
>NW_008347131.1:348822-356998 GCF_000622305.1 Nannospalax galili
GTTGGGCAATAGAGACCTAAACCCAGCAATTAAGCTTTTTTTGTGGTACATTCAGTAAAATACAGTTAAGATAAGAAAACATTTGGAAACAATAGGAAATTAGCTAAATAAGGAAAGTGTTTGGGATAACGGGAAAACACTGTGGAAACCATCACTGTTAAATAATGTAAAGGTGGGTTAAAATGGCCCCTTTCTAAAAAAAAAAAAAAAAAAAAAAAAAAAAAAAAAAAAAATCCATCCACACAGAGGACAGGAAGCAGTTTGTGAGTCCTGCAGTCAGATTTTACTTTTGAGGAAGATGACAAGACTAGGCCACTCTGGGCAGAGTAACTGGGCCCAGTCAGTCAGTACCTTCCTGTCTGAGACCGACTACAGCCTGGAGGAAGACTAGTGGATGCAGCCCCTCCCCCAGGCTCAGGAGCATGCAGCTGGGCTTCCCCATTGAGCATCAAGCTATCTGCCTGGCCAAGTCCCATGACTGGCTGCTGTGCCCCCTCCCCAGCATGCCCAGCAGGATGCCCTGGGATGGCGTGTGAATGGCTTGGTGCCCCTGCTCCAGCCTCAGCTGGAACAAAGGGTTCTGCCAGGGTCACTTTCCTCCCTCAGAGCATTCATCTAACCCACTGTGCTGTTGCAGCTGGGGAAGGAGGGGGCCAGCCTCATCTCTTCCCCTTCTCCTCCCCTCAGCTGGGCCCTGATCTCAAGCTAGACTGGAAAAGGGAAGGAGTCAGCTCTACCTTGCCATGCCTGTTCCTTAACTATTCACCTGCCCAGCTTTTCTCTCATCATTCTCCTTGATGCACAGCTTCACCTCCTATTTCAATCACTTAGTATGATACAGGGCTTGGATCCTGGAATAAAAGGGTGTAATGCCATGGTCTCAAATGCAATGAGAGAACTCTAGACCTCTGTCTCTCTACTTTATTCCTAAGGAGAAGTGTGAGGATAAGAGAGAGCTTCCTAACCTGAGATGGATGGATAGATGGATGGCCAGTCTTTGGCATCTGTGAACCTATGAAGTTATAGGCAAAATGTACATTTCTGGGGTGAGGGACAACAGATTCCCACCAGATTCTTAACTGAGGCCTGGCCTTTCCCTCAACACTCTACATATAAGGGATCTAGCTACCCTAGGAAAAATGCACAATTTCCTGAGGATTTCAAGTAGAGTATGTTTAGGAGGAATGACATCTCTGCATATTTCATAGGAAGGCCTTACTATAAGCCCAGCACTGTCTTCCTACAAATGCAAGCTGAGAGTTGTTCTCCAGGGAAATTGAAGATTAGCTGCCCCAGGCTCCAGCCTGTCCCTTTCTTCTTATACCTAGAGAATTGTGAAGTAAGGGCATCTCTCACTAAGATCCTGGTGACAGCACCTGAGGAGCCCTGGCTCAGCACAGTACCAGAACCTGTTTAGGGAACCCTAGTTAGATTCAAATGCAAAGAACCTTCCATGCAAGGAAGCTCCTGACACAAATCCCCTTCATGGGGAAGCTGCAGGAGGCATATAGAACTTAACCAGTAAGCTTAAGACTTAATCAGTGGGGCTGGAGAGTTGGCTCAGTAGTTAAGAGCACAGACTACTTTTACAGAGGACCCGGGTCTAACCCCCAGCACCCACATAACAGTTAACAACAATCAATAGCTGTAGTTCCAGGGGATCTGATGTCTTCCTCTAACCTCTGCAGACTTTTGTGCCACAGGTACACTTACACACATGCAGGCAATATACTTATGAGTGTGTATAAATAAAAATAAAAGACATGGTAGGGCATGGTGGCGCACAGCTGTAGTCCCTGCACTTGGGAGGCAGTGGCAGGTGGGTCTCTGTGAGTTTAAGGCCATCCTGGTCTACATAGTGAGTTCCAGGCCAGCTGGGGCTACAGGGAGACCCTGTTTCAAAAAGACCCCCCCCAAAAAAAGACTTAATCAGTAAGTTTTTGTGGTAATCAATTTTTGTCCCTCGGGAAGCATTTGGCAACAAGGAGAAATTTTGATTGTCACAACTAGTGGTACTACTGGCATCAGGTGGCTAGAAGCCAAGATGCGGCTAAACAGCCTAACAGTGCACAGGATCTCCTGGCTCCCAATAGAGATTGAGAAACACTGCTAGCCCCACACAGCAGGCAGCAGATTCACTTGGAGGGAAGTCCAGAAAAAAGCCATAAGAAAGATAGGAAGAAAGGAGAAAACAGAGGGAGACAGAGGAAAAAGCCTTAGATCTGGAGCAGATGGGCAGTCCTGGGTTCCACCAGTCAGGTGTATGTATGACCTTGTATAAGTTGCTTAGCTCCCTGAGACTCAGTTTCCTTTAAAAAAAAAATATTTTATTTATTTATTTATTTACTTTTTTTTTTTATTTTTTTTTTGTCTTTTTGAGACAGGGTCTCCCTTGTAGCCCCAGCTGGCCTGGAACTCACTATGTAGACCAGGCTGGCCTTGAACTCACAGAGACCCGCCTGCCTCTGCCTCCCGAGTGCTGGGATTAAAGGCATGCACCACCACGCCTGGCAAACCGGGCCACTCTGCATTGGCCGGGAATCTAATCCGGGTCGACTGCTTGGAAGGCAGCTATGCTCACCACTATACCACCAATGCCACACTTTATTTATTATTTTTATTTTATATGTATGAGTGTATTGCCTGCATGTATGTAAGTGCACCTATGTTGTGCAATGCCTGTGGAGGTTAAAAGAAAGCTTCAGATTCCCTTGAAATTGGAGTTATGAACGATTGTTAGCCACCATGTGGGTGCTGGGAATCGAATCCGGGTCCTCTGCAAGAGCAGCCAGTGCTCTTAACCATTGAGCCATCTTTCCAGCCCCCCTCCCTTTTTTAAAGTGGTATCAAATTCAGGCAGGCCTCACATATACCAAGCAGGTGGTTTGACACATCTCCAAGCCCTCTTTGTTTTTTTTGTTTTTTTTTTTTTGAGACAGGGTCTTCATGGCCTGGAACTTGCTATGTAGACCAGACTGGCCTCAAACTCAGCTCTGCTTGTCTCTGCCTCCTCAGTGCTGGGATTAAAGACGTGTACCACCACACCCAGCTCTAGCCCTTTTTTTACTTTTTATTTTAAGACAGGGTTTTATTAAGTTACTGGCCCTCCAACTCACTCTATAGATCAGACAGGCCTTAAACTTTCTTGAAAGCCTCCTGCTTTGGTATCTCAATTATCTGAGATTACAGGCTTGCATCACCATGCTTAATTTAGTTTCTTAATTCCTTATCAAAAAAAAAAAAAGTAAGAAAAAAAAGCCACAAGAATTAGACAAGAAATAAACATGGAAGAAACCAACTTTATGCCATGGCACAGTGGAAATTCCCAATGATTGAAGATGGGAGATGGCAGGTATGGGGATGCAGATTTTTCTAAAAGACCTTGATTTGGGGGATTGTTGAGTTCCAGAGATGGGACAGCAAGATCAGCAGTACTGTGGCATTCATGCAAGTGAAAAAAGGGTACTGAAGGTAGAGAGTACCTTCAGCCCTTTTTCCAGGGCCCCACCCCTGCCTTTGACTGAGTGGTAACAGAAATTCTGATTTCCCGGTGCAAGGTTCAGGAACAAAGCATTCTATCAGCTGTGCATCAAGTAAATTGCAGGTGGCTAAGGATGCACAACTTCCTGCATGTCTGAGCTGAGCGCTGCAGTGAAGGTCAGGCAGCCACCAGTCAGACAAACTCTTGACTTGGGCATTCATATTGTAGGACCCTGAGACCCTCTTCATTCACCCACTACCCCCAATCCCTCCAGACCCCAACTAATTGCTCTTTTAGCTTCTGTAAAATGCTTGGCAGCTGCTTTAGACATGCCTAGACATGCCCTGACCCCCGCCTGCTATCCCCCCCCTTGCAGGAAACTATAGATTAAGCAAGCCTGGGGATGAAAACTGCCCTATAAGGTAAAAACGGAGACTCCTGGCCCCAAAGATAACAGTCAGCACATTTCACAGCTCTGAGAATAGCACCTACCAATAAGAAACTTCCAGGGCTGCATCTTATACATCCAATCAGTTTAAAATTATGTTGGCGTGCATGGGCTCCTTGAACCAACCAAAATGTATCTTTGGTATCCCCCTCCTCTCTTTTTCTAAAACCTATAAAAGGCTCCACTCTCCCTTACTCTGGGCTCTCAGCACAGATCCGTTGAGTTGGTGAGATCTGAGAGCCCAAGCTTAAGCCCGAATAAACCATAAACCCTTGCTTTTGCATTTTGGTATGTTGGGTCCTCGGTGGTCTTTTCGGGGTCCAGTGGATGAGGTACAACATTTGGGGGTTCTCCCAGGATCCCCCCAGAGACCCCCAAGAGCAACCGACCCCAAAAGGTTTGTGATCAACCGGCCGGGTAAGTTTTTGTAAAACTGTGTGTGTGCCTGTCTTCTCTATGCTTTCGCTTTGGTCACGGCTACCTGATCTCAGTTTTTCTTTGTTGCTGAAACACTAGCGAGGCAACCTGGAGGATTCGGGAGACATCCCCATCCTCGTCGGGGTGGGTGTTCCTCATCAGACACGCCACCAGGACGCTAGTCCATCTGAAACCTCAGAGGACCTCGCCACCCTGTTGGGACACGCATGTCCTATCCGTACGGTCTTTGGCATAATCGAGTCGGGGAACTCACACTGCCGAGAGTCCAGATCATCTGAAAGCCACGGTAGTTTATTCTGGGCCCTCTGTTTGTCTGTGTCGTTCTTGTGTCTTGTGATCCTCGTTCTAATTTCTTTGTTGACAAAACGGACAGGACCGATAAATACTATGGGCAACACCCCATCTTCCCCTCTAGATCTTACACGCACCATCTTCCCCTCTAGATCTTACACTAGTCCACTGGGGGCATGTTAAGATGATTGCCCATAGCAATAGTGTAGATGTAAAGAAAAAGAAATGGTCAACTTTATGTTCAGTTAATTGGCCCTCCTTCAATGTTGGATGGCCCCCTGAAGGGACTTTTAACCTGAGTTTGATTTCCAGGGTAGAGGACCATGTCTTCCGCCCATGGACGGGCCACCAGGACCAGATCCCATACATCATGACCTGGCGAGGCCTCATCGAACGACCTGATGCTCCCCCACCCCCACATGGGTTGGGTCAAGTCCTTCCTTCCCCCAATTAATCCAACTGCTCCCCCTCCACTTCTGCAGGTCCTCCCTCTCAGACCAAAGGCGGAAGAGAAACCCATTCTCCAGGGCGGCACGGAGGAGAATGACATCTTTCCCCCCACCCTACTCCTCTCAGATGGGCACCCCGCCAATGGTGCCACAAGTGCAGGCCCCACCTCCTAACCCTGAGGAGGCACCATTGCCTCCACAGGGACCTGCGCAGGCCACACGGAGCCGGAGGGGGGCAGCCCCCCAGCCTGACACTATTGTCCTCCCCCTCCGGCCAGTGGGGCCCCCAGATGGAGAGGGCAATCAGCCCTTTCATTACTGGCCCTTTGCCACCAGTGATCTTTACAATTGGCACTCACAGAATGCGCCTTTCTCTGAAAACCCCACGGACTTGGTTAACTTATTGGAAACTGTTTTCTTCACTCACCAGCCCACCTGGGACGATTGCCACCAGCTCCTGAGTGTCCTGTTCACTACTGAGGAGCAAAACAGGGTCCTGGAGGCAGCCCAGAAATTGGTTCCGGGCCCCACCGGGGACCCTACCACAGACCCAGGCATCATTAATGCCAGCTTTCCCCCTAGCCGTCCCAACTGGCAGAAGGTAAGGAGAGGCTCCTGGTCTACTGCCAGACGCTGTTAGCGGGTCTCAAAATGGCGGCTCGAAAAACCACCAAAATCCTGACATCAAGAGAAAGTTACAGTCTTTAGATAGACTAGGAGAAAAGAATCTTAGGGACTTAATAGCAATGGCGGAAAAGGTTTATAATAGAAGGGAGACAGCAGAACAAAGAGAGGAAAGAAAAGAAAAAAGACAGGAAGCAAGCCTGACCAGGGTCCTGGAGAGACAACAGGCCCACCACAAGAAGGACCTCAGAGATATTATTGGCGACCAACCCCCAGTACAGAGGGAGCTCACCAGCGGGATCCAGACCACGAAATAAGGTAGGGAAAAACCAGTGTACGTACTGCAAGGAGGAAGGGCACTGGGTGAAGGACTTCCCCAAGAAGAATAAGCGATCAGCTAAGGTATTACCGGCTCTAATTGGGGGTGAAGACAGTGACTAAGGGAGACAGGGCTCAGGTCCCCTCCCTGAAGCCAGGGTAACCCTGAAAATAAGTTTATGGTGGATACCAGTGCCCAGAATTTGGTTTTATTGGAGCCAAGAGGGCCAGTGTCCTCCAGAACTACATGGGTACAGGGGGCAACAGGAACAAAGCCCTATTCATGGACTACCTGAAGAACAGTAGATTTAGGGAAGGGCCAGGTATCCCACTCATTTCTAGTAATCCCAGAATGTCCCTATCCACTTCTGGGCAGAGATTTATTGTCAAAAATGAGGGCACAGATCCACTTCACAGCTAAAGGAGCCACCCTGCTTCACAACGGGGCACCGGTTCAGGTTCTAGTCACCAACGACCTGACTGAGGAATACAGACTCCATCAGGAGCCAATCCAACCAAACCCTGATATATCAGATTGGCTCCAAAAATTTCCCCAAGCCTGGGCAGAAACAGGGGGTATGGGTCTGGCAGGACACAGGCCTCCTGTATATGTTGAACTCAAAGCAGGGGCGGACCCTGTTAAAGTGCACCAGTATCCTATGCCCCTAGAGGCAAAACGTGGAATTACCCCACATATCAGAAGATTAATGGAACTGGGGGTGCTGAGAATGACCCAGTCTGCCTGGAACACCCCACTCCTGCCTGTCAAAAAGCCACAATCCAGGGACTATAGAGCGGTACAAGATTTGACGGAGGTGAACAAGAGAGTCATTGACATTCATCCCACTGTCCCCAACCCTTATATGTTACTCAGTACCCTACCACCAGATTGGCAATGGTATACAGTTCTGGACCTCAAGGATGCCTTCTTCAGCCTGCCACTAGCTCCCAGCAGTCAGCCCTACTTTGCCTTTGAGCACGATCCAGAGGCAGGAATCAGTGGCCAGCTGACCTGGACGCAACTGCCTCAAGGGTTTAAAAATTCTCCAACTATATTCGATGAGGCCCTGCATGAAGATCTGGGTGAGTACAGAGCCCAACACCCTGACATAAGCCTGTTACAATATGTAGATGACTTATTGATCGCAGCGCCAGATCAGAAGTCCTGCCTGGAGTGGACAGAGGACTTACTCCACATATTTGGGGACTTGGGATACTGGGCCTCAGCAAAAAAGCTCAGATATATCTGCAAGAAGTGACTTACCTAGGGAACATCCTCAAGGAGGGGCAGCGGTGGTTGACTAAGGCCTGCAAAGAGACTGTGCTAAAGATACCTGCACCAACCTCCAGAACAGGTGAGGAATTCCTGGGTACCGCGGGGTTCTGCCACCTCTGGATTTTGGGGTTCGCCAAAATTGCAAAACCCCTATATGAAGCTACTAAAGAAGGACAGGACTTCAACTGGATGCAGGTAAGGCAAGAGGCCTGTGAAACCCTAAAACACAAGCTCTTAGAGGCCCCTGCCCTAGGACTACCAGACGTAAGTAAACCTTTCTGTCTATATGTGGATGAACATAAAGGTATTGTGAAAGGGATCCTCACCCAGAGAGTAGGCCCCTGGAAGAGACCTATTGCATACCTATCAAAGAATATAGACCCTGTAGCAGCTGGATGGCCCCCCTGCCTGCGAATTATAGCAGCAGTGGCCCTGCTGGTTAAGGATGCTAACAAGTTAACCCTGGGACAGGACCTCCTTGTGGCAACCCCTCATGTCCTTGAGGGGGTGCTCAAGAACCCCCCCATCCATGGTTGAGCAATGCCCGATTAGCTCATTATCAGGCTCTGCTCCTAAATCCGCCCAGGATCACCTTCCAGGTACCAACAGCCCTGAACCCAGCCATGCTGTTGCCAGATCCCAATCTCTGGGACCCACTCCACGACTGTACTGAAATTCTGGCTCAGGTGCATTGCATCAGACCTGACCTGAAGGATGTTCCCTTGCCTGATGCCAAAGAAACCTGGTACATGGATGGAAGCAGCTTCATCAGAAATGGTAAAAGGCATGCTGAGGGAGCGGTCACAACCACCTCGAGAGTCATTTGGGCTGAGCCACTGCCAATAGGTACA
>NW_008347131.1:358327-358525 GCF_000622305.1 Nannospalax galili
TGTTGCGGCTTGGGTGCACTACTCCCACGCAAAACCTGCTGACCCACTTGCAGTCCCAGAGGATTACAAGGGAGACACCTGGAAGGCATCCCCACACCCTTCAAATCCATTCAGGCTCCGCATCTGATGAGACCCTTCCTGCTAACCTGTCTATTGTTGACATTGAACTGCTTATTGGCTGATGGCACCTTTCCTGCC
>NW_008347131.1:359011-362426 GCF_000622305.1 Nannospalax galili
CTTTGCTTTTGCATTTTGGTGTGTTGGGTCCTCGGTGGTCTTTTTGGGGTCCACTGGATGAGGTACAACAATATAGGAAGCAGACACATTGTACTCCAAAAGGCAGGCTTTTCTGGACAACTGCTGCCCCTCTGGGATCCCCAGAGATGGAATTCTGCCTTTTCGTGCAAGCCCTGGCTGTGATCATAAAAGGCAGCTTTTAATCCTTTTTAAGTAAAATAATGGAGAGTGAAGAAAGGAAACCAATGGCTGCGGGTGGCAAGACGAAGCCTTGGGGTTAAGAAGCCTTGAAATAGGATAGATAGTCAGCTATGCTCCTTGAAGGCTGTTTGCTGGCCACAGTGCAGCTTCCCTGACTCCCAGGGCTTAGGTAAACAGCCCTTCCATCTGATGCAATTCGACAAGGAACAGGTCTCTGTCCAAGATGTTCATCATCTCTGCCAAATCATCACCTCTTGGGAGTCATATCTTTCTTGAGAGGTTAACCAAAAATCTTCCCATTTAGATCTCAGCTCCCTCATTCCAGACACCATAGCAATTTCCTAATGCTTTCTTTTGAAGGGGAGAAGGGAAACATTCATCTGGTGTGCCAGCCAGACCGATTGTGGTGCCAGTATAGAATTCTACAACTTTGAGAACTTTGTTAATACTAAACCTCAGTCCAGTCTACTCATCCATAAAATGGGAACAAGAACAGTTATATTCCAAATAGTCTGGGGATGCTTTAAGTCATTCATGGAAAGCATAGGGCCAGCGCACAGCAAAACTTCATTATAATACAACCATCATGTACTGAGTATTTATAGGTGTCCTCGAATACATCTCTAAGTGCTTTTCATCTGCTCTATCAATGGATGCTCTCCACATTGTGGTGAGCATTGCTATAGGATCACCATTTTACAGTAAGAAAAAGGCTGAGGCTTTAGAGAAGTGACACAGATACTAAAGGTTGGGACTAGCATTTATCCCCAGGAGGGTTAACTGTACTGCCTCCCAATAAATGACATTGTTATTGTGAAAAGAAGCCCCCACAGTCAAAAGAGAAATGACAGGATCTCTCTTCCTCTAGCCAGCTATTAGCAAACCTGCAGTGAGTTTAAGGTCTCAGGCAGTCACTTTTCTGGTTACAGCTCAGATAAAGACCAATTTCCTTTGCCCTGAGGTAAAGCAGTAAAGGAAGGGAAAGTTGGGCCCTTTTGAACCAGTGTGCAGGAAGGAACATGGCTTCAGACAATAAATAATTATACTCTGCAGTTCCCCCTTAAAAATATATACTTACTGGCCACATATATTTTTAAAAAGTTTCACTTTTGGCCGGGCGTGGTGGCACACGCCTTTAATCCCAGCACTCGGGAGGCAGAGGCAGGCAGATCTTTGTGAGTTCAAGGCCAGCCTGGACTACATAGTGAGTTCCAGGACAGCTGGAGCTACAGGGAGACCCTGTCTCAAAATGACCAAAAAAAAAAAAAAAGTTTCACTTTTATTTATGTGTACTTGAGCATCTATATGAGCATCTGCCATGTATGTGCAGGTGCCCACAGAAACCAGAAGAGGGTGTCAGATACCCTGAAGCTAGAGTTATGGGTAGTTGTGAGCCACCCCATGTGGGTGTTGGGAACTGAACTCAAATCCTATGGAAAAGCAGCAAGTGCCCTTAACCATGGAGCCATCTCTCAAGCCCCTATATTTCTTAATTGTGTGTGTGTGTGTGCATGTGTGCATGTGTGTGTGTAAGCACAGTGCATGCTACTGTGTAAGAATGGTGAATACTACATGGAGGTCAGGGGACAACTTGCAGGAGTCAGTTCTCTCTTTCTCTCTTTCTTTGTGGGCCAGGGATAGAGCTATAGTGTTCATTTCCTCGGTAAAGGCCACATGCTTTGGCCAGGGTCGATTAAGCGGGAGGCATCATTGAGCTCTACTATCCTAAAGAATGCTCAGCTGAAAGTGGACCCCACCTGTCATGTGAAGGCACACCAGTGGACAGTGACTACACACAGCTACAGAGCAGCCTTTTCTAGTTGAACCAGTGATGAGAAGGCTTAAGGAGTGTCTTGTGAATGTTCCAGAGTGTGCAGGCTATCCTAGTGTGGAAGGGATTAGGTTGACAATGGGGAAGGCAGGAACTGACACTCCTATCAGTGAAATGTGTTTTTGTTTTTCTTTTTCTGAGGCAGGGTGTCCTATAGATTAGGTTGATCTCATACTCCCTTTGTAGTCAAGTCTGGTCTTGAACTCCTTCCTGACCCTCTTGCCTCTGTCTCCCAAGTGCTGGGATGACAGGTAAGTAATTCCAGTCTATGAGGTACAGGGGATTGATCCCAGGGCTTCATGCATGCTAGCAAGCACTCTACCAACTAAGCCATATCTATGCCCCTCCTTTTCTTTTCTTTTTTGGAGTGATAGGGAATACATGCTAAGCAAACACTCTACCACTGAGTCTCATCCCTCAGACCTGCTTATTCTATAATATGTCAAAGCTTTCCTCTCCTGCCCACTTACAGGAATGGTGAGGCTATAAACCTTATTAATAAGAATAAGCTATTTGAAAATCTCTAACTACATCTAGAGAAACTGAGGTAGAAATCTGCTGATTTCAGCATACTCAGTAACAGTACGCTGCAGGGGACATCCATGTAGCAAGACAAAACAGACAAAATTGATAGGAGTGGCAGCAAGGAGCCAGATGGGAATGGAGCCAATAGACTCCATTTACCCAGAGTCTGGAAAGACCTCTAAGATCCAGATCCTGTAGTTAGCAAGGGACAGCTTGCCTAGCAAACATTAGTACTAATTAAAAAAAAAAAAAAAAAATGCGGGGGTCGGGGGGTGAGGTTAGTCACTTGACAGCAGGAAGTCAGGAAGTGAACCTTTTCCTAACATGTCCCCACCTGGACACATTCCTCCTAGGCTGGGTTGGAAGTCTAGGCTTTGTACCCCTTTGTGTTGCCCACTCATTAGGGGCTCTGGTGGCATGTTCAGTGCTAGGATGCATTTGATGAGCAATCCAAGTCTGTTACATGAATAACTGATGCATACTTAAGCCCTGTGAGATTTGGAGTAGGAGAAGAGGGACCCAGAATATTAGAAATAAAATTAGTCAATTCCCTGCATAACCAGTACTTAAGAGAACTTTAATCTTCTCTTTTCCCAGGCAGCTTCCTAGTCCTACTCAGGTGAAGTTCACTCCCTTCTTCAAGAGTCCCTTTGCTCACTGTGTTCTCAGGTTGTGAAACTGACATATTATGACTCCCCTTACTTCTGTCTTTCTTACAGTCTCTTTGATTCCCCTGATGGCTACAGGCCAGCCTTACTTAGCTGATTCCTTAGTGACCCTCTCAAAATGGACCCATTAGATACATGATTACAGATTCCAGAAAGTTCAGCCATCTTTTTTTCACTTTTTTTTTTTTTT
>NW_008347131.1:362575-364375 GCF_000622305.1 Nannospalax galili
TTTTCACTCTTAAATACAGAAAAGAAATACTTAATAGCCTCCAAAGTTAAGAGGCAGAAAATACACCATGTTGACACCATGGGAGCACAACTCCCAGACTACAAATCTTGTTCCCTCTGGCTCCTAATGGTCCAACCTTGAGCAGTTCATCTATTTATATCTTTGGTTTTCATCAGGAAAAGTAGAACAAAAGAACCACTACTTCATATGGATGTTCTGAGAATTAAATTACTTAATTTCTGAGAAGCTCTTGGCATAATGCCTTCTACATACTTTAAGACAGGATCTTACTGTATAGCTCAGACTGGCCTCAATTCATGATCCCCTGCCTCAGCCTTCCTGGTATTAAAAGTGTGTATCCCCAAGCTTAGTTCTGGTACATACTAAGTATCAATAAATGACAGCTCTGGGGCTGAAGTATACAGGTCAGCTGTAGAGTGAATACTTTGTACACTTAAGGCCCTGAGTTTCATGCCCAGTCCCCAAATAAACAAAGAACAAGCCAGATGCAGCTACTCAGGAAACAGACACAGGAGGATCCTTTGAGTCCAGGATGCCAGGGTCATGCTGGACAATATAGTGAGACCCTGCCTCTTGAAATCAAAAATAAGAGCCTCACCTCCCTCTCCTTCCCTGGGCCTGCACTACCCGCAGGCCTCTCTCCGGGGTAAGTTGATTGCACCCTCCGAGCCTTGACGCCCCCAGCCTCATTCACCCTCCCTTCTCCCCCACTCGTCTCTCCTCCTAGCCTGGGTCCTGTCCCATTCCTTGGCTTGGCGCCACAGACTGGGGTTGGGGGGATGGGGGGGTGTTGGTTGTCGGGGCAGGGATGGATGACGCTGATACAACGCCGATAAGATGCAGTTCCTTTTCCAGTCCACCCTCACCTCCCTCTGCTTCCCTGGGCCTGCATGACCCACAGGCCTCTCTCCAGGGTAAGTCAATCCCACCCCCACCCCCCCATCCCTGCCTTGACTCCCCCAGCCTCATTCTCCCTCCCATCTCCCCCACCCAACTCTCCTCCTAGCCTGGGACCTGTCCCATTCCTTGTCTTGGTGCCCCAGACTCAGGGGAACCACCACTGCTTCCTGATCCTTTACATCCAGACCAACCCAGTTCCTTCTGGGGTCCCCAGGAGCCCTCTGGGTCTGGCCCGGCACTCACCTCCCTCTGCTTCCCTGGGCTGCACAACCCACCAGCCTCTTTCCTGGACTCCAGGGTTGACCTTTCAGCTTCCTGATCCTTTGTCCAGACCAACCCAGTTCCTCAGTGCAGTCTCCAGGAGCCCTTGGGGCCTCTTCCCACCCCCATCGCCCTTTGCATCTCTGGGTGGAAGGGCCACCACCTGCCCTAGACCAGCATCTTTCCTAGACCCTGCTCCCAGGCCAGTTCAACCCCCAAATTTCTGAGGCCAAAATCTTTCCTGGAGGGATCCAGACCTTAGGAGAAAGCCTGAGTGCATCTGATCCTCATCTGACTTGGGCCCCTGTGGGAATTCCTGAAGACAAAAGCAATCTGGCCACTCCAACATAAAATCAAAAGAGAGGGCTGGGCATGGTGTTGCAGGGCTTTATTCCCAGCACTTGGGAGGCAGAGGCAGGTGGATCTTTATGAGCTCGAGGCCAGCCTGGTCTACATAGTAAGTTCCAGGACAGCTGGGGCTACAGGGAGACCCTGTCTCAAAAAGCCAAAAAAATAAAAAAAAAATCAAAAGAGAGAACTGGAAGCTTAGACAAACCAGCTTTTCATGCCCAAAAAGTAAACCACAAAGACACATAAAGTTCACAAAAAGAAGCAGAC
>NW_008347131.1:367256-368183 GCF_000622305.1 Nannospalax galili
TGGATGGTTCAATATATGTAAGTCAATAACTAATAAATCATATAAATGGGCTCAAAGACAAGAACCACATGGTCATCTCAATAGATGCAGAGAAGGCCTTTGACAAAATTCAACATGCATTTATGTTCAAAGTCCTAGAGGGAATTGAACTGGAGGGAACATACCTCAACATAATTAAAGCCATATATAACAAATCCACAGTCAACATCATTCTAAATGGAGAAAAACTGGACGCATTCCTATCGAAATCAGGAACCAGACAAGGCTGTCCACTATCTCCACTTCTCTTTAACATAGTGCTTGAAACTCTTGCAAGAGCAATAAGAGCAGGAAATTAAAGGAGTAATAATTGGAAAAGAAGAGATTAAATTATCCCTTTTTGCAGATGATATAGTATATCTAAGAGACGCCAGAAATTCCACCAGGAAACTCCTAGATATTATTAACACATTCAGTAAAGTGGCAGGTTACAAAATTAACCTACAAAAGTCTGTAGCCTTTCTATAATACCAATAAAAATCAATCAGAGAAAGAGCACATGGAAACACTCCCCTTCACAATAGCTGCAAAAAAATTAAATAAAATATCTCATGATAAACCTGACCAAAGATATTAAGACCTCTACAATGAAAGTTTTAAGTCTTTAAAGAAAGAGATTGAGGAAGACATCAGAAGATGGAAGGACCTCCCATGCTCATGGATTTGAAGAATTAATATTATGAAAATGACCATCCTACCAAAAGACATTTATAGATTCAATGCAATGCCAATCAAAATCCCCATGACATTTTTCACAGAATTGGAAAAAAAAAAAATCCTAAGATTCATATGGGCGCACAAAAGACCTTGGATAGCCAAAGCAACCCTGAGCACTAGGAGCAATACCGGGGGGATTACTATACCAGATTTTAAGCTGTATTACAGAGC
>NW_008347131.1:369357-369870 GCF_000622305.1 Nannospalax galili
CAACATATGTTTTCTCTCATATGTGAATCCTAGAACCAAACCCTGATAAGTGAGTGTGTATCCAGACATAACTACAGGAACCAGGATAATGGAAAGGAAACAGTGGGGTAAAGGAAAAGAAAGAACCTGAAAGGGGAGAACAATAGGAAACAGGCCTTAAGGGAGATAGAGACAAAAAAAAAGGTTAACTTAAGGGAGGGGGGAGGGAAGGGTATACAAGGAACCTAGGGGATAAAGGGAAAGAAGGAGCTCAAGAGAGGTATGACTGTAGGAGAAGGATACTATCAAGGGAGAAAGGGGACAAATGGGGGCACGTTAAGTGGGAAAACCATGATGGAGGGGTGAGACAATGAGAGAGATAAATAATGCCTAGTTTTAAAAACCGGAGAGAACCATATTAGTCCAACAACCTACAGACAAATTATACAAAGCAGATCAAGAAATATATGTCTAGGTAAGGTTTATCTGAGAACAACTGATCTTTGCCAAAGATATATCTACATGACACAGAGT
>NW_008347131.1:370935-380745 GCF_000622305.1 Nannospalax galili
TCTTACAGGGTTTATACTGAGTTCAATATTGTATAACTGTATTAATTCAACTGTGAACCTAAAAATTTACAGCCACTTTTGAAAGAGATGTATCCTTGCTCTGGAGTGTGTTACTGAATATGTTAAAGCTGTAATGAAATGCTTCTTCTAATCATGTAGTTATTAAAAATTTTAAAAAGAAAAAAAGAGACATAAGAGATGGCTCAGTGGATCAAGTGCTTGATGCCCAAGCATGAGGATATGGGTTTGGATTCCTCAGCATTCACGAAAAGCCAGCTATGGTGGTGCCTACCAAAAAGAGACATAAGAGATGGCTCAGTGGATCAAGTGCTTGATGCCCAAGCATGAGGATCTGGGTTTGGATTCCTCAGCATTCACGAAAAGCCAGCTATGGTGGTGCCTACCTGTAACTCCAGTACGAGGGGGTAGACCGT
This sequence comes from Nannospalax galili, assembly GCF_000622305.1. NCBI lineage: Eukaryota > Metazoa > Chordata > Mammalia > Rodentia > Spalacidae > Nannospalax > Nannospalax galili. The sequence continues at coordinate 371,370 of NW_008347131.1, forward strand.
GGAGGGAGACAGGAAGATCCTGGGGGCTCACTGGTCAACCAGTCTAGCTAAAATGATGAGCTCCAGGTTCAGTGAGAGCTCCTGTCTCAATAAAGCCAAGTATGGGGTTAGCCAAATGACTAACCTCACCTTTAATCCCAGGTGGATCTCTGTGAGTTCGAGGCCAGCCTAGTCTATAGTGAGTTCCAGGCCATACAGGGTTAGTTATATAGTGAGACTTGACTTTTTTTTTTTTTTTTTTTTTTTGGTCTTTTTGGAACAAAGTCTCCCTGTAGCCCTAACTGGCCTGGAACTCATTATGTAGAGCAGGCTGGCCTTGAACTCTCAGAGATCTGCCTGCCTCTGCCTCCCCAGTGCTGAGATTAAAGGTCTTAAGAGACTCATCTTAAAAAAACAAAAGTGGAGTGACAGAAGAAGATATCCAGAGTCAACCTCTGCCCTCCACAGAGCACACACAGGTGAGTACACCTGTGTACACATATGGGCACAGCTCAGTAGGAGAGCGCTTGCCTAGCATATGTGAGGCCTTGGGTTCAATCTCAACCACCACAAAAATAAAAGCAAAAATAAGAAATAAATAAATGATGGCTCTTGCTATCATCGATTTGACCCCCCCCCAAAAAAAAATTATCTTATCCAGCCACCCTATTATGAAGACCTGTTCTTTTAGAGCTTGAGGTGTGTAAAACCCCTGTGTGCAAGCAGCAGTGCCACCTCTACAGGTTAAGTTGGTACCATGGCTAATGACAAAGAAGGGTGGAAAGGAATCCTGTGGGGAGGTTTCTGCTTCATTGCCTCTCTCCAGAGGAATGTGAAGCACATGGAATCCTGGCTTACTTCATCGTCAGCTAATTCCTGGGAGGCAAGTAGAGAGTTCAGAGCCTGAAGTGTGAGCAATTCAGAAGGAAATTTGTTTCCTCTTCTAGAAAATAGGAATAATAGTATCTATGTCATAGGGCTGCTCAGAGGCTTGTTTATTTTAGATTTGTTTGTTTTTACTTTATGTTGTATGAGTGTTTTCCCGCATGTATGTGTTCCACATGTGTGCAATGCCAGAGGAGGTCAGAAGAGGGCACTGGACCCCCTGGAACTAGAGTTATGGACACTTGTTAGTCATCATGTGGGTGCCTGAAACTGAACCTGGGTCCCCAGAGCTCTTACCTGTTGAGTTATTTCTCTACCCCTTATTTTATTGTTTGAGACAGGGTATCACGTAGACCGAGCTAGCTTCATATACACTGTATAGTGAGGCTGGCCCCAAACTCAGATCTCCTGCCTCTACCTCCCAAATGCTGAGATTATCAGCGTGAGCCACCACACTGTAGGGTTTTCTTGGGGGGGGCAGGATTTGAGACAGGGTCTCACTGTGTGGCCCTGAGTGGCCTCGAAGTTGCTATGTAGATCAGGCTGGCCTTGAACTCACAGAGATCTACCTGCCTTGGCCTCCCAAGTGCTGGGATTAAAGGGGTAAACCACCAAATCTGGCACTTCTGTGTTTTTGGTACAAGATCTCACTGTACATCCCAGGCTGGCCTTACAATTCTCCTGTCTCAGCATCTCAAGCACCAGGATAACAGGTGTGCACCACTCACCCAGCTTTTGCCAGGAGGTTTAAATGAGATTATGAAGTTCATAAAAAGCAGCTGTGATTACTCTTGCTACTAACTGTATTGTCTTAACCTGGATGTTATCTTCTCTCTTGACATAATAATGTAGCTATGATACCAGGCTATCTTTATACAGGTCTTGAAATTTTTACTTATCCTACCCAGAAACTGTCAACAGATTTTACACATTCTATAGGATTTGAACATGCCATGCCCATGCTCTGAAAGACTACTCAAAATAGAGCTTTCCTCTTCCCTGTATCTCAAAATAAGGCTTCAGGGAGCAACAAACCACATTTTCTGGGAAATTTTTAAAGCACTTGAGAAACAATTCCAAATACATTGTATTCCTTAAGATAACTGAAGGGCAGGAAAAAAGGCTCAGTAAAAGGCCACTAAGCCTGACAACCTGGGATCCACCAGGTGGAGAGAACTGACTACCTCAAGCTGTCCTCTGAACTCCACATGTATTCTGTGTCATATGCACACACACACACACACACACACACACACACATACACATATACACCGCACAACTAAATGTAAAAAATTTTTTAATTTTATTTTATGTGCATGAGTGTATTGCATGTATGTGTTTAAGTGCACCAGTGTCATGCAATGCCCGCGAAGGTCAGAAGAGTACATTGGATCCCCTGGAACTGGAGTTATCAACCGTTGTTAGCCACCCTGTGGGAGCTGGGAACCCAACCCAGGTCCTCTGAAAGAGCATTCAGTGTTCTTAATTGCTGAGCCATCTCTCTGACCCCGTAAAAGAATGTTTTTTAAAGATGACTGAAAATGGGAGATCAATCCAAGTCTAGATCTTTCCCACACACATCTTCTGGGACAGTTGGGGTTTGAAATATTCTGCTCCGAGAGGCAGTACGGGTTGGAGACTGGGGTTCCCATCTTAGGCTCTGGGTTCAAATTCTGATGCAGTTCCTCAGTGGCTCTGTGACAGAAAACTGCTCTGAGCCTCAGTTTCCCATTGGTAAGACAGGACTGGTAACAGTGCCTACCTCATAAGAATATATACTAAGTGCTTGTTAATGTGTCAGCAATACAGCAACGCTCTCAAAACTGAACTGCTTAAAGTACATTTGTATTTCTTAGACCACATGGCCCAGTTTGTAGTGCAAAACTGGTGAGAAGTGGGGAAACTGTAATTTTGGGTGGGGGGAAGGGCACGTTTAGAACCATTCACTTTTACTGGCTGAGTCTGTGGTAGAAACTTCTTGTTTAAACTACCTGGGGTGGGGAGAGTGGAAAGAGGGAATCTCCCCTTTCTTATTTGCTTAGGCCTGACATCTCCAATTGGTTTCCAGAAGGCTGTAGTCAGCCCTACATAGAATTTCTCTGGTCCTCATCCATGCCCACAAGGTGGTAGCAGTTGAACTCTACAGGCTGGGGCCATGGGAAGGGAACACTTGGCATATTCCCCTTCTCACCGTCCCACCCCGCCCCCCACCTCCGCTTCTAACCCCCTTCTCCCGGCGCAGGCCTGACAGGAAGTAGAGCTGCTGGGCTTGGAGTGCTCACTGGAGACGCCTACAACCAAGGAAGCAGCTTCTTTACCTTACGCTCTCAAATCAGGTGTCCCTGTGAATATTCTGTACCTGCCGGGTCGCACACCCAGAGCGGGGGAGGGTCTCTCCGCCCCTAAAAGGCACTGCCTGGAGCCAGGAGCTTCCCCGCTGCAGAAACCTCCGGTGATAAATTATGCAGCAGCACCTTTGTGTCGCTGCCTCTCAGCCAGATGGGAGGCGGGCTCCCCAGTCTTTTGTTTCCGGCTTGGCTCCAAGCTCTGATCCCTAGCTCCGCACAGAGGTGAGGGGGAGATCCCACAGGCCAAGTCAGGGCTTGTTGCAAGTCCCAGCCAGGCTTTCTCCAGCTGGGTCTCAGGCAGCGTCCCTCCCTCCTCACTCTCACCTGAACAACCCGGAGCAGGGCGTCAGAGAGAACTGACAGTCAAGCCGCTCGTCTGTGGAACACAGATGGAAAGCCTACGTGCACTGAAAGAATGAAGTCCGCTCGGATGGGCAGAAGAGGTGCCCAGGGGCACCTGGGATGTTTGCTTCTTGCTAAATCAAAGACAGAACAGAAAACCGACTCAATAAGAAATCGCCCATAAATTGGAGGATGGACTCTACTTAGCGGCTGCTCTGGATTACGGTCAACTTTCCGCAGCTCCCTAAAACATCACAACACTGGCACCAAAGTAAAAGGAAGAAACAAAGAGACAACAGGGGTCAAACTTTGGGGTGGAGGAGATGGGGGCTGGGGGTGAGTCTGGGGCTGGAGACCCACATCAGTTATCCCCACACACGGACAGGACTCCAGGTTGAAGACTGTGGTTGTGAAGGAAGCAAGCTCCCAACAGCCCAGCCCCCAAATTGGGGCACTTACTACTTTAGGAGTTCTGGGGCCTGACTCCCTCCTCAGGCCAGTGGGAGGGACAAGTTTGGAATTCTAAACTGTTCCAGCTACAAGAGACCTCAGCCAACCCCTCTCACCCAGGGTCACAGTAATCTTGGGGTGAGAAGTTGTGGGGCTCACCCCTGACCCCTCAACAAGGGAGCTTCCAAAGGAGTGCCTCTCTGAGGATCACTCAGGCAGAGTAGGCTCCCCTTGCCTCCCTTTAATAGCTTAATAGAACTGTTTTCTAGAAATGTAGATGGGCAGGAACTGTGGTTAGGTTTCAGTAGGTTTTCAAGAGAGGGGAAAGAAAGGACAAGGTATTTCACAGAGAAAAGAAAAGGGGGAAAATGGCTGAAATAAATGAAGAACCAAGCCTCTTTTAGCATATGACACTAATATAATTTATTTGACTCCCATATTCCAAAGTCCAGAGTCATCTCTGATCCATTTAGGCAATCTTAGTAACAAACAGTTGACATTTATCCAGGCCTATGGTTACACAGCAGTTGTTGGGCTTTGTGCTGAATAGTTTGAAGATATTATAATTTCATTTAATTTTCACAGCATGAAATCTTCAGGTGGAAATTTATTACCACTTCTTTCCCCCACTCTATCTTCATTTGCAGGGAGAGTCAGTGTTTTTGTACTAGGTCTCCAAGAAGTGTCAAAACCAGGAGTTGAACCAAGTCGGGTCTGTGCTTTCTCAAACACTGAGGGAGGTATGCAGTGATTAGATTAGAGTTTGACAAACACGTGTTTGCTGAATGAATGAACAAATGCCTGTGTGCAGCTCTCAGCTTGGGCAGTGCTCCTGAGTATGCCAGGGAGAAAGACCCTGACCTTGCCAGTTCTAAGCTGGAGGGACAGCGGCAAGCACAGGCAGTCAGTCAGTGCTATTTTAGGACCAAAGTCAGGCTCAGCCAACTGAACCTCAGCACATAATCTTCCCTGGGACACTGAATCCAACCAAACTGAGAAGAGAAAGGTGTCCACTGTTGAAAATGGGATGACCATCAGGACATAGCCTGGGATTCACATGCCCCATGTCCATATGGCAAAACTTGGCTAAGCTAACACCAAAAAATGCAGAGAAGGTGGTTTAGGAACAGGCTCACAGACGTAGCCTAGCAAAGACATGGAACTTTTTTGTAATTTGAGATATACCCAATCATAAGAAAGATGAGGGTACATTCTTTTTTTTTTTTTTTTTGGGCTTTTTGAGACAGGGTCTCCCTGTAGCCCAGCTGTTCTGGAACTATGTAGACCAGGCTGGCCTTGAACTCACAGAGATCCACCTGCCTCTGCTGGGATTAAAGGCGTGTGCCACCATGCCTGGCTGAGAGTACAGTCTTAAACTCTGAAATTATTCTCATTCAAGAACCTCCTAGCATTGATCCACTCTCTTTTTAAAAAGATTTATTAGCCTGGTGTGGTGGCACATGCCTTTGATCCCAGCACTCCGGAGGCAGAGGCAGGCAGATCTCTGTGAGTTCAAGGTGGGCCTGGTCTACATAGTGAGTTCCAGGACAGCTGGGGCTACAGGGAGACCCTGTCTCAAAAAAAGACAAAAAAAAAAAAAAAGATTTATTTACTTTTATTTTATGTGTATGGTGTTTGCCTACATGTATGGATGTGCACAATGTGCATGCCTGGTGCTCACAGAGGCCAGAAGAAGGTGCTGGGAACCGAACCTGGGTCCTCTGCAAGAGAAGCAAGTGCTCTTGACCATTAAGCCATTTCTCCAACCCCCACTATTGGTTCTCTTTAAAGAAGCGGCAACATAAACAATCTCTCCCATCTTCATTCTAGAGGCCAAGACTAACAGTTAATCTGTAGAAGACATGAGCAAAGAGCTACGAAACACTGTGTACTATGTGATCCCCTGTGTTCTTTGTTGGTCCAAAGGATGAGCATATATGTGCTCTGTGTTGGCCAGACTTGGTTTCCTTGCACCTGTCATTCTTAATACCATGTGCCAGTCCCAAAGATGTCATCTGATATTCAACAGGGAACAGAAGAGGAAATCCAAAATCAGTGACAAGCCAAGCATCTTGCACAAGTCCAAGAGATCAAGGTCAAGGTCACTCAAGCTCCATGGCAACCATGACAACAGCCAGATGGAAAGAAGACCAGTCTCAGGCCCAACTATTTTGCACTCATTCTCAGAAATAGCTTTTTATCTACCTAAGCCCTCCTGTACAGAATTCAATTATCTGGAAGAATACTCCAGAAGTTCCTACATACTGCAGTCATAACCTCAGGATGAAAAGACCAATGGCTATTAACAGCCATTAAGTTTCTTTCTTTCTAAATTCTTAAAATAAAATTAAAAACAACACTTTGCTAGTTTGTTTTTTGAGTAAGTTTCATGTAGCTCAGGCTAGCCTTGAGCTCTCTAGGTAGTAATCCTCCTGCCTGAGCCTCCCAAGAGCTGGGAATTTCAGGACTGGGCACCATGACAGGCTTTTTTTTTTTTAGACAGGGTCTTGATCTGTAGCCTGGAATGGCCTCAAACTCATTATGTAGCCCAGGTTGGCCTCAATCTTGCTGCAATCCTCTTGCCTCAGTCTCCTAAGTGCTGGAACTGCAGGTATGAGCCACTATGCCGAGTTTTCCCTCCAAATTTTTAAAGGGTAAAGTGTTATATAGGCTATACCAAACCTAGAGTCTCTAGGAAAACTCTGAGGACTAATAAAATCTAAATAAACATCTTAGTCTACTGTCTTGAATTACTCCTGAAGTTAGATCTGTGTAATTAATGCTCAGCTATGCTTCAGAGAACTACCTCTCTCTGAGCCCCTGGATTTAGCAGCAGGGATCCTAGTGGAGTTATTGGGGGGGAGGGGGGGTGTAGGCTCTGTAACCGCTAGGTCTCACTGTTAATCTGTTCCCTCTAGATCGATGGTTCAATATCAGGTCCTGCAAAGTGCAACTCTAACTACCTGTGCCTATCCTGTGTGCAAGTGAAGTCTCCAAGCTTAGAAATTTCTATTAAACCTTTTCCTTTAAAAAGGAACCCAAACGGGTCACCAAGAACCCTCTCATGCTTTTTCTGTGAAGCATTATATATCCATAATCCTCTGCCCCTTTTCTCATCCTATGCTCTATGAGGATATAATGTATGCAGTTTTGACAGCAGCTCTGGAGAAGTGAATTCCTCCTGGCCAGTCGCAGCCCGGAATCTCCCAGCAGCTCCCCCTTCCCTGGGGCAGAAGGGGGCAATCTCCTCTTTGGCTTTGTTGGTATCCGTTTTAGCCCTCCCCCCTTTTTTTCCCTAGTGCCTAGTTATTTCCCTTGATCTTTTTCAAAACTTCCTCCAGGGGGCCGAGAGGAAAGTTCCATCCCCTTCCCTTGCAGCCCGAAGGGGGAGAAACCCCCCAAAATGCATAGCTGTCCCTTTAAGGGGCCCATGTGGTGGGAAGAACAGTTACATTCCTACCCCAGTAGGACTGCTGTCCCGACACGCCGCCGAAGAGGCTACAAATAACCTTCGAGGAGAGAGAGACCGGGAGGGGGAGAACACCGCGCCGAGAGGAACGTGGGTTGGCCAGGCTACCACTCCTCGGAGAGAAGGAGCTCAAGCCGGAACGTGGGTTGGCCAGGCTACCACTCCTCGGAGAGAAGGAGCTCAAGCCGGAACGTGGGTTGGCCAGGCTACCACTCCTCGGAGAGAAGGAGCTCAAGCCGGCGCTAGACACCACACGGAAAAGGCCATTGAAAACCCACGCGTAGTTTCAATAAGACACCAGAACTCTGTTTTGGATTCGGGAGCTAAAACGATCTTTAAAGCAAGTGCCCAGGCAGCTCTACAGTACCTTGCCAAGGCAAGTTCCGAAACCTGAACTTTCCACTCTATGGAAAGACCCGAGCTCTGCCAGGGTTCGCAGACCCCCTCCATGCTGAACCCCACCCCTTCATCCGGCTGCGCAGAGAATCTGAAGAACCCCGCCTCTCCCACGTGGAAAAGCCAGCGGGTGAATACGGTTAGAGTTCCAAGATCGATCTTTGATCTTTGGGCACAAACTTAAGAGGCAGCTGCTAGATCACAGGGTACACTAGTGTTCTCAGGCAGCTGCAGAATAGCAGATTCCACTGGAGTCCTAAGCAGACACAACAGTTGCGTCCGGGCACCGAACACGTTATTAATAAGGAGCAGATGAAGCTGCAGTTCCGCCGCTATCCGCCCAGCTTCCCCCCCCTTCAGAGGCCAAGGCCCCACCCCTCAGGCCAGGAGGCTGCCTCGGAAAGTACAGTAACCACGCGACCCCTGCGCCCATAACCCCCTACCCCAACCAGGACCGATCTGCCGGAGCCTTCCAGCAGTTTCTTCCCAAAGTTCCATCCCTGTTCCCCACCCCTCCCTTGGGGAGGATCCGGGGCAGGAAGCTGATTGGCCGCAGCAAGGAGAGCGAACCCAAAACACCACTGAGGGGTGATGCTGCAAGTAAACGTGCCCCCAAGACCCTCGATGAGAGCCAGGTCTGGAGTTTGATGAATTGCTCCCGAAGTCTAGGCATCCCCAGAGCTCGAGTACCACATTCCTAGAGGCCCCTCTCGGCCATCCACCCGAGAACACACAGACCCTGGAAGGGGGAACTATTTACAATTTATAGGTTTAGCGACCATCTTTCTCGCTTTCCTTTCTTTGCACACATCCATACGCACGCCCCAAGGACGCAGAAACCCCGTCTTAACCTGAAAGAAAAGCAAGCCCCTAGCTTTCCAAAGAGCCGCGATGGAAGCGAGCTAGCGTCTCGGATCTCAGATCCTATCCCGCCCGGCCCAGACCGGAGCCGGGGGGCGTCCCTCCACCTCCGCGCCCTCTCGCGCTCCAGGAGCAGGGGGAGCTCCTAGTGCCCTCCCCGGCATGCTTTTTCAGGGTTACTGTTGGAGTGAGCTAGAGGGGGGCTCTCAGGCCCTAGCCTGCGCCGTCCGGCTCCCAGGAGGCGAGTCCTGTAGCGGCCGGACCCGGGGACAAACTTTCCCGGTGGGCCGGTCGGCGCGGGCGCTGCAACACCGCTTACCGTGTGCGCAGAGCAGGGCGCCAAGCAGCAGCGCGCCCCACCGCCTCCTCATGTTGCTGCAGCCGCCGCCGGCGCTCCCTACCGGCCCCGGGGTCCCTCCGGCTCCCGCGGGACGTCGCGGCGGAGGGAATCTGCGAAGGGTGCCCCCGGGTTGGACAGCTTCCCGGGTCCTCCGCAGCCCGCACGCCCTGCAAGTCGCCCTCCCGGCCGCTGCAGCCTCCAGTGCTGCGGGAGCCGAAGCCGCCCAGCCAGGGGACTGGGAGGGGGTGTCCCGAGCCCGGCCGCCCCGCCCCCCGCCTCAGCCCCTGCCACCGCCACTGCGCCTGG
>NW_008347131.1:380778-390083 GCF_000622305.1 Nannospalax galili
CCCCCGGTCCCGGGACCCCACCCGCCTGAGTCTCTTGCACCCACCAGTATCCCTGCTCAGGCCGCCCTAACCTTCGTAGCTCTCTGGGAGAGAGCCCCTTCTCTGTCCCCATTACTGCTGCTCAAATGTCCCCAACTTAAAAAGAAAATGATCCAAGCGGCAAGTTCTCAGCCAGGGTTCATTCTAGCTGTACACCGTGGAGGAGCACCCACGCTGACCCAAGTCGCCTGGGAGTGACCCCGGCCCCCCCTACCGGCCTAAACTCTAGACTTTATTGTAATATCTCAAAAATATGCAAGGCTTGCTTATACATAATCCTCTTGGCCTTTTTTGACATCAAACAAGGAACGTCAGGGGGGCTGCAAGTGCTGTGTCCTAACTAGCATTCTCTCTGTCAAAATTCCTTTTTTGAGATTTTTCTTCATGCATCCCGGTCCCTCCCCTGGTCTAGGCAGTGTTGTTCTAGGGCTAAATAATTCGGAGACCTCCCCTTTTTATTTACTTATTTCCTGAGGTGGTTGTCTGGGTCCTGTCACCCCAGTTCAAACGTTCACATTTGGCCCAGACTTAGTTCCTCCTCACTGTATGTAAATCAGAGTTTGTTAGGCTCTTCACCATCTTTGATTTTTTTAATCTTGACAAGGAAAGGAGGGAGCAAGGAAATAAATCCGTATTTGTAGTTACATTCCTCCCAAGCCGCGGCCTTCTTCCAGCTTCCGTTTGTAGGGCTTCTAGCAATATTAAACGTTTGGATTACCACATGGAATTGTAAACTACTGTCTTTATTAATTTTGTGGTCTATCCCACTCTCCAATGCATATTAGTAATATTTGTTAATTTTGCTACCTTCCATGTTTCTAGGTTGGATCTTGTTTTGTTATTTTTGCCCAAGTCCTCAACTTTCCAAGGACCTGAGGTATCACTTTCCCCGCCAAGCTGATATGCCAACATTTTCTGGCTTTCAATCATCTGTGGATTTCAGTAACTCTTTTTCTTCTCACCAGTAAACAGAGCCAGAAAGACCCAAATGCCTGGAGTTAGCTGAGGGGAAAGTAATTTGGTATAGTGCAAACTGGATATCAGGTGATTTCTCCAAATGGATAAGCTGACATTTCATCCTTGCTTGTTTTCCATTTTTCAAGGCTTTTGCTTTAAATTGCCGTCTTTGACTAAAGCTAACATTAACTATACTTTGTGAAAGCTAAAATAACAGGAAACGTGATGTTAACTCTTCTTAGTAACTTTATGCTGCTTGGGGAGTTTTGTTTTGTTTTGTTTGTTTTGTTTTGTCTGAAATTTTTGCCCAGATGCAATGTGGTTGAACAAGCATCACCATAGTAACTAATACCAAGGTATTTTCTAGGTGTGTAATTCTTCTTGGAGACTGAAGGCGGCAGTAGAGTCAGACGTGGGGTTGCATGATTTCAGAATTTAGGAAAGACAATCCTGTAGCCACCTTAGCCTGAAGTCCAAGGAAAAGGAAGCGAAAAATGAAGACTGATTCCTCAGCTTCCTTCCCCTTTGTAATGAGCTCTTGGTTAGTCTCAGGATTTCAATACATGTTGCTTATGAAGACTCGGTTTTCAAACCCGTTGAGAAAGACCTTGTGACTCTGGATATTTTGTTCCCAGCGAAAACTAGGGACATGTGGTGTGATGAATGTTTGTCAAAAAAAAAAAAATCCAGGACTGGTGGTCCCCATACTTTCAATGTCAGGGGATTAAGAATTTAGAACAGTTTCCACTCTGTATGCAAAGGACAGGTTCCTTTCCAAAGCAATGATTTGTGTTGTTTTTCTGGGATTGGCGAGGAAGAGGGAAGTTGGCTGTCCCTGTCTGACTCAGCGAGAGAGACTGCATTTTCAATGTGTATCCCAAGTCCTTCGCCACTGTGGACCAGCACAGTTTTGGTGTGCAGAGCCATCCCTGGCTGCTGTGAGTCACTGGGGCTATCAAAGGGTAGAAACTAACTTCGTGCAGAGTCCCAGGCTGGGTCACCCCCTAGGGTGAGTTAAGTCTTGGCGGTCAGAAACTCTTCTTATGCCAGGAGGACTAAGCCATATTTATTTTTACCAGGCCTCTCAGACTCTCTTGTTTGGAGTGAGAGATCCTGAAAAGCATGCCAGAATGGGCTGTTTGTCTCCCTTTTATTATCCTGTGGGACAGCCCCTAGAAAAGTTGTAGGGGACTGCCAATTCCCCAGGGGTCTCAGAGGCACTGGTTTCCTCAGAAACACCACCCCCCTTTCCTTCATCCTTGTAGGACAGTTCAGGGAACTGAATTTCCAAGATCACAATATTGCCTTGCATCAGACCATCACTAATAGCCTTTTCAAAGGAAACACAGGGAGTGCTCAGAAACAAGATAAAAGTGGGCACAGTTTTGATCCAACTGGGCTGGTAGAATTCTCTTACCCAGGCATCATTCAACAACCCAATTTCTAAGTATAATTCTTCTAAAAGGGAAAAGGTCTGAAGCTTCACATTTTCAGTCAGCCAGTAGTGAGTTCGTAGGCATGGGGCAATATCTAGAGAGGGGTTGCTATTGGCATCTAGTGGGTAGAGACCAAGTTTGATGTTGATTGTCCTATAATGAACAAGGCATCTCCCAACAAGAAAGAATTGCCCCGTCCAACCAGTAAATAGTGCTGAGCTTGAGAAATTGCTTTAAAAGATTGAGAGCACAAGTTTGCAAATGATGAATCCTCAATCTCTGCAGACTCACTTTCTTGTTGAAAGCAATGCAAATGGAGGGCAAGAGTTCTTAAAAAGTTTTACAAGGGAGCTGGGTGTGATTACACCTGTGATCTCAGCACTTGGGAAACTGAAGCAAGAGGATTGCAGTAATTCAAAGCTGATTTTAATTTACCTAGTGAGTTCCTAGGCCACCCTGGATTATGGTGGAAGATCCTGTCTCAAAAAAATAGAAAAATAAAAGAAAAAATAGTGGCAAGGGGAAACAAGAAGGCTACAGGTAAAGGCACTATAAGATGTTGCCCTTTGGGGCTGGAGAGATGGCTCAGCAGTTAAGAATACTAACTGTTCTTGCAGAAGACCCGGGTTCAAATCCCAGCACCCACATGGCAGCTAACAACTGTCCGTAACTCCAGTTCCAGGGAATCTGACAGCCTCTTCTGTTCTCCGTGGACATTGCATGACACAGGTGCACTTACGTATATGCAGGCAATACACACGTACACACAGAATAAAAATAATAGTTCCAGGGTCTGACAGCCTCTTCTGTTCTCCGTGGACATTGCATGACACAGGTGCACTTACGTATATGCAGGCAATACACACGTACACACAGAATAAAAATAATAAATAAAATATTAAAAAATTTAAAAAATATATGTTGTTCCCACAATTATCTTCCTTAAGAAGGCCTATTTCCAGTATTCATTAAGGGTGTTTTATGCCAGGCACTGTGGAGACAGTAGTAAACAGATATATTGGGGTTCCTGGAACTTGTAATGGTTGCAAGGGGGCTGCAAATTTGGAAGGGCAATAAAAGAATGATCCCATAAATGAATTTAAAGTTACAAATAATAGAGAGGTTTGAGGAATGCACAGGGATCTATGAATGGAGAGACTTAATTTAGGTTTAGAAATTTGAGGAAGGCCTATTAGAAGTTCTGACATTTAAAGTGTCATCAGACAGGCTAAGTACAATAGCTCAGGGCTAGAGTGCTTGCCTAGCATACATGAAGCACTGGGTTAGATCCACAGCACCAAAAAGAAAAAGGAAAAGAAAGTGTCATTAGGCTAAGAGTAGCTGGGGATGGTTTTCTCAGGCTGAAGGAACAATATGTATAAAGGCCCAGGGTCAGAAAGGAAGCCATAGGATGTATGGAAAAGGGTCAGGTAACATTTAGCAATGGCTGTCCTTTTATCTAGGTCAGGGAACAACTACTAGAGATTAGAAACGGTGGACTCTTCAAGCAGTAGCATTTCTGTGCTTGCTTTCCTTCTACTGCCCCACCCCCTATTCCTCTTTTTGTTTTTGTTTGTTGGGACAGATACTCATGCATCCTCCATTGGCCTTGAATTCACTGTACAGCTAAGGATGAGTTTGAACTCCTAATTCTCCTGCCTCTACTTCTCAAGAGTGCGGGGATTGCTGGGTGTGGTGGTGCACACCTTTAATCCCAGCTCTTGGCAGGCAGAGGCAGGCAGAGGCAGGCAGATCTCTGTGAGTTCAAGGCCAGCCTGGTCTACATAGTGAGTTCCAGGCCAGCTAAGACTACAGAGAGACCTTGTCTCAAAAGAGAAAAAAAATAAGTAAAAAAAATTTTTTAAAAAGGCCAGGTGTGGGGGTGCACGCTTTTAATCCCAGCACTTGGGAGGCAGAGGCAGGCAGATCTCTGTGAGTTCAAGGCCAGCCTGGTCTACATAGTGAGTTCCAGGACAGCTGGGGCCACAGGGAGACCCTGTTTCAAAAAGACCAAAAAAAAAAAAAGAGTCCTGGGATTACAACTATGTGCCACCATATTTAGCTTCAGCTTCTGTGCTTTCTGGTACCATGTCTAGTGTCAGCATTTTTTAATGTTCTAGTTCAGCAGTGGGAACTTGAACCAGGATCTGAGCCATGTGGCTGATTTTGTGCCCTGAAAGGTAGGGTTTTCCAGAATATTTTTATCTCCGGCAAATTTGACAGTTACATACCTGACATGGCTAAATAGAGCATTTGGAGCAAGTAACTTGCTTATTGTAGCAGTAAATTTAGAGTGGTGGATAGATTGATAAGCAAGCACTTGTTTAATGACAAATACAAATCAAGCAACCATGTAAACGGTCTGTTTCCATATTTACTCCTTTGTGATTTCTTTTCTAAGCAGTAACCAGAGTGACTTCTTTAAAAAGATAAATCAGGGGGCTAGAGAAATGGCTCAGTGGTTTTTGCAGAGGACCTGGGTTTGGTTCCCAGCACCTACATAGTGGTTTACAACTCCAGACCTCTAATTCCAGGAGATCTGATGCCCTCTTCTGCCTCTGTGAGTACTGCATGCACATGGTACATGCATATGCATGCAGACGAAACATTTAGACACATAAAATAAAAGAAATAAATAAAATATTTTAAAAGGATAAGTCAGATCATGTCATGTCCTAAAAATGCTTACTTCTCACATGTGCTTCAAGGTTCTTCGTGATCTGACCTTTGTCTGCATCCATTACTTTTCTCAGTCTGTTCTAGCCACACTAGCTTTCTTTCAGCCTCAAAGCACATTTTCATTGCTGTCTCACAAACCATCCATGTGATGTGTCTTCTACTTTGAATGCCGTTTCCCTACACACGTCCTCTAGTGACTAGTTTTAGCATCACAAACTCAGAGATGCCTCATGACACCATTATGAAGTTGTCTTGGACTCACAAAGTACCTATACTCTGCTTGGCTTTCTCTGTAGCACTTAGCATTCTTTAAAATAAGGCCTGTTTGTTGTTTTAAGATTATTGTCTCCTTCCAAACCACTAAATAATAAGCTCCAGTGGTGTGGTACTCTGCTTATTTTATTCTCTAATACCTTAAAATTGTGCCTGCCACATATGACTCAACACATTTTTGTTAAATGAATGAAAATCAGGCAGTCTGCCAAGTATAGGAAAATGCAAAGATCACTAGGACAGGGTTCCTAACTTTAGGAAGCTCCAAACAAAATGGAGAGGAGGACTTTCAAAGCAAGGATGATGTAGTCAAAGCATGTACACAAGGCCCTGAAAACAAAGACTAGAAGATATTTAAGTTTGAGGTACCTGGACTTTGAATATGGGGGAAATTTTTGCTGTATAAAGAAAGGAAAAATGGCGGTACATGCCTATACCCCGGCACTCTGAGGCTGAGGAAGGAAGATCACAAATTCTAGGTCAGAATGGGTTATATAACAAGACTCTGTCTCAACCTCCCCCCAACAAAAATGTAAAAAAGTGAATTTTAAAAACAAGAATAGGGGCTGGAGAGAAGGCTCAGAGGTTAAGAGCACTTACTGCTCTTGCAGAGGACCTGGGTTCTATTCCCAGCACCCACATGGCAGCTACGAACCGTCCTTAACTCCAGTTCCAGGGGAATCCAAAGCCCTCTTCTGACCTCCGCAGCATTGCATAGCACGGGCACAATCACATACATGCAGGCAATACACTCATACACATAAAATAAAAATAATAAATAAGTGTATGAGTGTATTGCCTGCATGTGTGTAACTGCACCCATATCTTGCAGTGACTGTGGAGGTCAGAAGAGGGCATCAGATCCCCTGGAACTGTTATGGATGGTTTGTAGCTGTCATGTGGGTGATGGGATTTGAACCCAGGTCTTCTGCAAGAGCAACCAGTGCTCTTAACCACTGAACCATCTCTCCATAGTCTTAAGAAAAGTTTCCCACAAGATCAAAAGACTTAAAAAGTCATGACAGAACCTAAATTCTATCCCGTCTAGCTTTATAGTCTGATAATGGGCACATCATAGAAAACAGACTTGCCCTTCACTCTTCCCCTCAAAACTATAGGACCATAATATATAATTCTAGTTTCTCCTGGAGGTTACTTGGTTCAGTCATCCATGGACTAATCTAAACCAGTAATTCCTTAAATATACTAAATATGGTGGGTGTTTTTTTTTTGTTTTTTTGTTTTTTTTTTCCCCAGTCTTTTTGAGACAGGATCTTCTGTAACCCCAGCTGGCCTGGAACTGACCATGTAGACCTGGCTGGCTTTGAACTCACTGAGATCTGCCTGCCTCTGCCTCCCGAGTGCTGGGACTAAAGGCATGGGCCACCACGCCTGGCTAAATATACTAAATTTGTTTTGCAAAATGTGTATACACATATGTTTATGTGTTTGTTTTTCTGAGACAGAATCTCCTGTAGCCCATACTGACCTGGGACTCACCGTGATGCCAGGGATGACCTTGAACTCCTGATCTTTGTGTCTCTACCTAAAAAGTTCTGGGATTATAGGCATGTACCACAATGCCTAACTGTCTGTGTGTATGTCAGTCTCTGTCTCTCTGTTTATTTTTGTCTCTTTCTGTTTCTGTCTTCATATGTGTGGGAGGGTAGGAAGGTGGTCTGGGGATAGAACCCAGAGACTTGTTCATGCTAATGAAGCAATTCCTCTACCACTGAGCTATATTCCCAACCACTGTGTGTGTGTGTGTGTGTGTGTGTGTGTGTGTGTGTGCGTGCGCATGTGTGCTTGTGCATGCGTGCGTGCGTGCATATGCCTGTAGGACTACAGATGCCATAGAAGACATGTGGATGTCAGAGGACAGTGGGGAAGTTGGTTCTCTCTTTCCACTGTGTGGATCCTGGGAATTAAACTCACGTTCTCAGGCTTATGGCTGAGTGCTTATACTCCCCGAGTCATCTCATCAGCCCCCTAAAAGGTAACAAAAACTTAGCCTTTCATCTCTTCTTGCATGGTTTTTGCTAAGTCCTCTGCTTCCCGAATGCTGGGATTAAAGGCGTGGGCCACAACTCCCTGCTCTTTTTCTTTTTCTTTTTAAATTCCCTTAGATCTCTGGTTTGTTGATTCTTGTGGCAGTTCAAAATGACTTTTCTGTAGATAGCATTTTTAATTTAAGCATGTTAATCTTGGGCAGTGGCATCATGCTTAGTTTCTATTTTGCTTGTGCAAGATAAGTCTTTTAAAAAGAGCCCAGTGGCTCAGCATGAATTTCATGACCTGCATTTCTTAGTAGCTACTTTGCTGTTAGCATCTTTTCTGCTTGATGGATTGATAAAAAAGCTTGCCCTAGTTTCTTGAACCTGTTTTGTAGCAATAATTCAACTTGCATTTATTCTTTCTTTATTTCCCTTAGGTTAGACCTATTTAGTGTATTTATGTTTACCTTTCTGAAGTAATCAATTTTCTTTGTTATCAATATGTTAATAGATCTTTTGCATTGCCAAATATGTCTGTTAATTTTCTCTACAAAATCAGAAGTTAGGAGGAGTGGGCATGGATTTGATCAAAACACCTTATATGCATATATGAAATTCTCAATAAATTATTTATTTTTTAGGGGTTTATTTATTTTTGGTTCTATTTTCACCCTTTATTTGGAATACAGAATACAGTTAGTTTCAGACTTTTAAGAATAAACGTGGTGATAAAGTGTTGAAAATAAGTATGACCTGAATTCTGAGAGTAAGTGGTTTTCCAGTTTAGGGGGTAGGAAAGAGAAAAGGCACAAGATCATCTCGAAAGGAGAAGAGAATACATTACTCAGTGAGCCACCAAAGGGTTTGGCTTCAATTCACTAAGGGCAAGCAGTACCATCCTGAGCAACCGTCCATGATTTTCATCACAGCAAATCAGAATCTCCAATTTCAAAGTAATTGTAGGTACATGAGAGGAAGCAACTCTAGACTGACTTCTTAATTGATCTGGATGACTATGAAATGTCCCCCATTCCTGAGGTGGCAAAATCTCAGAGTGTTGATGCAAGGAGCCTTTCATGTGCTCCCAGTTGTTATATAGTGCATAGAGGCTGGTGTCTGTCCTGTCAGACCACCTAGTGCCATTCCTCAAAGACCACCTGTACATTTATACAACATGCCCATCATGGTTCCAGCTGCTACAGTGTTGAGGTTATCTTCTGCACCTTGTATTTTCTCAATGATAACACCAAATGCACTGTAGAGCAAAACCAGAGAACCTAAAGTATTAGCCCAAAGTGCCCCTTGCCTAGTCACCACATTCAAAATCTGTACATTTCTTGGTTTGGACCAGGCCATGTTCTGGGTTTCCTTCAATCCTAGCTGAAGACCATTCATTGCCCCAAATGCAGACCCGGGGTCATGCAATATCCTCCAATGGTAAAGAAGGCTAGTTCAAATCTTCCCTGGGTTTTATTAGCTCCAGTTGGTAAAATAAGCTCATCAGTATCCTGACCGAGGTATCGTGGAACCACATTTAAATAAAGAGACAGGGCATTCATACCAGTTAGTGGGACGCCAGTAAGGGGCGGCCTCCTCCCTCTCCGAAGAAGCTGGCTAAGCCGCTCATGGTCTTGTTGCCACTTTCCCGGCTGCCCTCCATGACAGTCACAGCCAACTGCCTTGGGCTTCCCACCGCCACCTCAGGCCGGGGTCGTGTAACTCGACCGTGGCACCCATGGCAACAGCAGGACTGGAGAGATGGTCCAGCAGTTAAGAACACTGGTTATTCTTACAGAAGACCCGGGCTCAAATCCCAGCACATGGCAGCTAACAACTGTCGGCAACTCCAGTCCCAGGGGATCCGACGGCCTCTTCTGACCTCCACAGGCATTGCACGACATGGGTGCACTTACCTACATGCAGGGAA
>NW_008347131.1:390157-404661 GCF_000622305.1 Nannospalax galili
GACCTCTAAATGCATGCTGTGTGTGTGGCATACACACACACACACACACACACACACACACACACACACACACACACACACACAAGTAAAATAATAAAAAATAAATTACTGTAGTTGGTTTTCTGTTGTTGCGATAAAACCTTAACAAAAACTAACTTGGGGAGAAAAGGGCTTATTTGGCTTATACTTCCCAATCACAGTTCATCCTAAAAGAAGTCAGGGCAGGAACCTGGAAGCAGGAACTGAAGCACAGACCACGGAGGAATGTCACTTACTTGCTTGCTTTTGGCTTGTGCTCAGCCTGCTTTCTTACATAACCCAGGACCACCTGGCCAGGGGTGGCACTTCCCATAGAGGGTTGGGACCTTCCACATCACTCAACGATCAAGAAAGTGCCTCACAGACACACCCACAGGTCAATCTGATAGAGGAAATTCCCCAATTGAGGTTCCTCTTCCCAGATGTGTCAGGTTGACAACCAGCACATAATCAGGCATATAAATTTTTTAATTGTTTTTATTAAATTTTGTTGTATTACAAAACAATCTGAATCATCTTTATAGCCCTGTCCCCACCAGCACCCTCCCACAGGCCCCCCCAATGGAACCCATATACTCTGTACTGGGTGTTAAGGCTACTGTGTCAAGTCAGTGTCCCCAGACGTTCCCCAGTGCAAGTCCATCCACTGAGGTCTAGTCAGTCACTTTAGGAAGATCAGTTCTTCCTCATCCAGCAGTAATTAGTTGCCAATATTTCTTCAGCTAAGATTGGAGCCTGCTGTCCATTTCCCCAGTTCTATGCTGGATTTTTGTCTGTTTGAGTTTGCATGGGTCCAATGCATGTTGACACCATTGCTGTAGGTTCATATGAGCAGAGTCCCAGCCTGGCCCCATTTTCTTTTTTTAATAGCGCATAGGGTGGGGGTTTACTTACAGAGGAGTGGGTGCCCCCCATTTACGGCTGGACTGGAAAGCCCACACTCAGATATAGATCCTTCCAGACAGCCACAGAAAATAGTGAGAGAGATGCCTCCTGGCATTCTTGGCTTATATATCCTTAGTCCCTCCCCCACATGCAGCTAAGGTCGACTGATTGAGTGGGAGGGGTAACTGACTCCCCCCTCGACTCCTTGATGAGCCTGGGAAGGAGATATGAACAGTCACTTATTTTCAACACTTTGACCACTTATGAATCACTTTGTTAACTGCTGCCCACTGCAGAACAAAGCTTATCTTGCCAAGGTGAGAGCAGTACTCATAAATGGTATAACCATAAATATTTAGAAGGCAGTTTGAGATGTCCTTTCAGCAGACTAACAGGAATAGGTGTCTCCCCATGGTCTATGACCTCTCAAGTCATGGGTTTTTGACCAGGTTACAACAGCAGGTATGAATTCCTGCCTGTAGAATAGGTCTCAAATTCAACCAGTGAGTGGTTGGTTGCCCCTATAACATTCATGCCATCATTGCATCAGTGGACACATCTTTCCTGGCAGTTTGGTATTTTAGCATTTAGGGTTTACCACTGGGTGATACCATTGATGACTTCTCCCCCAGTGACCTATATAGCACCTTCCAATTTGTTCTATTTTTGCTCAATTTCATATCACTTGCTTCTTTATGTGTGTGTATGCACATGTGGCATCTATGTGTATGCTCAGTTTCATATCACTTACTTCTTTATGTATGTGTATGCATGTGGTGTCTGTATATGCACATGTGGGAATGCATGTGTGTGTGCAGGTAAAAATGCCTTGTACATGAAGGTGAAAAGATATCAGGTTTTCTCCTTTATTGCTGTTCACTTTATTTCCTTGACACAGAGTCTCTCATTGAACCTGTAGATTTTCTATTTTTTGAACTAGGCTGGTAGCCAGCAAACCTTAGTGATTCTTCTGTCCTCCTCTCTTCCAGTTCTGGACTACATGCACACCCAGTCACATCTACTTTTATATAAGTGCTGGAAATCTGAACTAAGGTCCTCATATTATTATTTTATCTTTTAATTATTTTTATTTTATTTTATGTGTATGAGTGTATTGCCTGCATGTATTTAAGTGCACCCATGTTGTGCAATGCCCATGGGAGTCAGAAGAGGGCACTGAATTCCCTAGGACTGGAGTTACAGATGGTTGTTAGCTGCCATGTGGGTGCCGGAACTGAACCTGGGTCCACCGCAAGAGCAGCCAGTGCTCTTAACCTCTGGCCATCTCTCCAGCCCCAAGGTTCTCAATGCTTGTGTAGCAAGGGCTTTTACCCATTGAATCATCTTTCCAGCCCCATTACCTGCTTTTTTTCTGGAGTGTGGAATTATCTTCTGATTGATTGGTTTTCCTAAGTGATTTTATACTTACTTTCCTAAGTATATTTTTGTAACTTTTTTAGAAATAAGCTATGATAGGCTGGGAGTGGTGGTACATGCCTTTAATCCCAGCACTTAGGAGGCAGAGGCAGGCAGATCTACATGAGTTCCAGTCCAGCTGGAGCTATGGGGAGACTGAAAATCCATTTAAGTTGAAAGCTATTTTTTCTTTCACTAGCATTCAGCAGGATCACAAAAATACACACTGCTTTTGAGAACTCTTGTATATTTTTTAATGTTAAATATTTAAAAATATGTTTTTGAGATAGGATCTCACTATATAGCCCCGACTGGCCTGAAACTGGTTACTGAGACCAGGGTCACCTTAAACTCCCCAAGATCTACCTGCTTTTGCCTTTCCCTGAGTGCTGTTATTAAAGGTGTGCACCACCATGCCCAGTCTAAAAGATTTTTCTTTTTGAGACAGGATCTCCCTGTAGTCCCAGCTGGCCTGGAACTCACTATGTAGAATAGGCTGGCCTTGACTCACAGAGATATGCCTGTCTCTGCCTCCTGAGTGCTGGGATTAAAGGTGTGCACCACTATGTCCAACTCTGTTCTTAAGATGTGCGTGTGCATGTTTCAGTGAAAAATTTTCATCCACAATTGATGTTATTAAAGTCTATTATTATGTAATGTGTGACCAAAGAGAAACCTAAAAGTAGTGGTTTCTTGGGAAAAACTAACACTATCTGGAAGGCCTTCCCAGCTGTCATTGTTTTCAGGTAGTAATTGATGTTCAATATAAAAAAACAAACAAACAAAAAGAAACAAAAAAAAACTTGTAGAGCATAGAAAAAAATACAAAGAAAGTTAATAAAGTCAGTAATGCCATCACTAAGATAGGCAAATACTACTTCTTTGAATCTCCCTTAATTTTCGAAGCTCTAGACTAATAACCTACCCTATCTGGTCCTCCATCTCAACAGACTGCTTAGAACATTCAGAGTAGAAGACTGTCCTTAAGCATAAGAATTGTTAGGACTTTAATAGAAAGGATGGAACTGTAGGAAAAACATACAAATTGCTCCAGAGATGGCATCTTGTTCTTATTTAGATTTCTTTGAGTCATTAACAGTCAGGCGCCACTGGTGCTGAAACTTATCATTATTATAACCGCAAATGGGTTAATGCCCAAACAAAGCTATATTCTTGGGTCTGGTTCCCAGCTTCACCACACAGACCCAAGTAGTAGTACTCTCCAAGACCCAGGATAATGTTCCACAAATAAGAAGATGTCAAGTGTGCAGCCTGGACTCAAAATTCTTTTATTTTATCTGGGAGCTCCCAGTTGCTAGTAGGGCAGAGCAAATGGAAACACAAATAAATAACAACCAAGCCAAGAATCCCTAAAAAAGGGATTGTGTGGTTTAGTGGTCAGACCACTAGCCTGGATGTTGGTATAGCTGAGCTCCACTTCCAGCCCTCCCACTGACTGAATGGGTGATACTACACAAGTCACTTTTGTGACCTATGCCTCAGTTTCCCTACTTAGAAAAGGGAGAAATGTCTTAGATAGTTTTCATGAGGACATAAGAAATCTGCAAACAGCTTCAGTTTGCTTGAAGATAAAATAAAATTGCCATCCTTGATAATTACTATCCTAGGGCTGGGATGTAGCTCAGTTAGTAGAGTGCTTGCCTAGTATGCATGAAGAAACTGAATTCTGAATAAGCCAGGCATCTACTGAATGCTTGTAATCTCAGCACTATGGAACTGGAGGCAGGGGGATCAGAAACTCAAAGTCATCTTTGGCTACATGGTGAGTTGGAGGCCAGCCTGGGATACATAAGACCTTGTCAAACAAATTAAATAAATAAATAATAAATAAATAATAAATAAAATATATACAGCTATCCTATTACTTCATTAAGATAACAGTAATAAGCCAAAATACAAAAATCATGAAATTCCCGTACCCTCAAGCTGCATGGAGGTATGGGAGAGGAAGGAAAAGGCAATTATTCTTAATCAAATTTGTACAAATTCACATCAAGTATAGACTTAGGAAATTCATTACCTCAGAACACTAAATACTGCTCCTAGTTTGGGTTCTTGTCCCTTTCTCCTTACCACATCCAAATTCAGAGTGACTCACAGGAGCCTAGAATTGAGACATACACAAATTTAAGGGAAAGGGAGAATGACAAGGTTTGAGGTTCCTTGTTGGAGGAGGCTAAGAATAGGCGACACAGAACATAAGAGAGGAACCATCTCTTTCCTTTTCCCCCTGGTGTAGGTGGTCTACCCAATCCCCAGTCATCTCTTTGATGGCATAAGTTTTATTTTTTTTCTTTGACACAAAACTTCTCCTTGTTGAAGTGGGAGGGAACTTATTAAAAAAAAAGTGATGACCAAGTGGCTTTTACTGCTAGACCTGGCCTGGGATAATTGCTACAGATCTCTTACCTATTGAGGGGAGGGGAGGAACAAAAAGAAAAATATCTGAGAATTTGAAAACCAATAAATAATCTTTCCTCTTTAAGGAGAAATGTGCAGTTGGGCATATGGAGTGAGGGGAAATCTAGATACCCTAGTTTCTGATCTCTTCTCCTCCAGAAGCATCTTAGATAAAGGAAAACCACTGGGGCAGAGTATCAACTAGTAAGAGAGGAATGTTGGAGGAAATGGCAATTAACCTACAGAGGACTTACTGAGTATGTTTGTGAGCACTTTTTTTAAAAAATTGCATTTATTTGGGGGCTTGTGTGGAGGTCAGAGGACAACTTGCAGGAGTTGGTTCGCTCTTTCCTTGTGAATCCCTCAGACTGAACTCAGGCCATCAGGCTTCCCTGGTAAAGTGCCTTTATCTGCTGAGCCATCTCGCCCGCCCTTAATGAGTACCTTTTGTGTCCAGCCGTGTCATAGGCCAAAAGACACATCCCTGACTGACCCCAAGAAGCAGCCAAACTATAATAGTCAGTTTGTAGTAAACCAAGATAGTAAAATACTAAAAGTGATTAGTAATAGGTAATGGGATCCAACTGTTGTGCGTGATAAACAATACAGAGCAATAGTTACGAAATTCGGAAATTGTAGATACGAGTCGCTGACAATAATTACTTGACATCATGAAATACGACATATTTAGAGGGTTCACTACAAATCTAAAACCAAGTCGCAAAAAATAGGAGTTGAAAGAATCCTCGATTGACGGGAAGCGACCGCTCCCGGAACTTGTGTGGTGGGCTCCGCGTTGCCCCACGGAGGCTGTTTGCGTGACACCCCCTCCGCCTTCTAGTTCGCCTCCTGCAGCACGGGTGCCATGGCAACGGAGACAGGCTGCAACCTGGGTTCCGGAAGCCAGAGAGCTGGAGCTTGAAAAGTACCCGATCTAAGGATGCTGAGTTCTGAGCGCCTAGCTCTACCGGACTACGAGTATCTGGGTAGGAGCTTTCTATAACTTCAGCCAGGGAAAGTGGAGACGAATTAGGCCAGTGTCTGGGGAGGAGTGGGAACGGGCCTGGATGGAGTGGGGAGGGGTAGAAGGAAGGGGTTCCAAGGTCTGAAACTGTAAGGTAAGGCGGAACAGGGATCAAAAATGACATCCATGGAGTAAAGAATGTCTGAAGTATACGGGCTGGAACTCAGGCAATGTAAATTGCGTTCAAAGTAGCGCAGTCGAGAATTTGGGGCCCTGCTGGGGTACTACTGATATGCTGGTGTTGGAGTAAACATGATGGCACCTGAGGTGACATCAGGCATTCTGTGAATAATAATTTTACCTTCATAATGGCACAGTTATTTTGAGCTTTTCTTTTTCATTAGGCACTGTGGTTAGTATTTTGTATGCAGTATTCTTTATTTGAATTTTATTAACAACCTTAGGGAGGGATTGTTTTCTTCCATTTTACCGGTGGAAAATCTAAGGTTAAAAGATGCAACTCTGTGTAGTAAGGCCACAAACTCTTGATTTCTCTCCTGGGCTAAGGCTGTGTGATAATGAGCACTGTACATTACTGATCATTTTACAGTGTGGAAGGCATTTACTGCACACATAAGTGTACACACATATATATATATACACATATGCATTTAAAAATTCATAGGCTTAGCTAGGTGTGGTGGTGAACTCCTTTAATCCTAGCACTTGAGCATTTGGGTAGCAGAGGCAGGAGGATCTCAGTGAGATCAAGGCCAGCCTGGTCTATATAGCAAGTTCCAGGCCAGCTGGGACTACCAAGAGACGCTGTCTAAACAAACAAACAAACAAACAACTACCTCATAGGCTCAAATTTTTAGAGGAATTTTAAGCTTACAGAAAGTTGAACAGATAGTTAAGAGCTCCCTTTTACCCTCTATATCTTCTATTTAGTGTCTTACTATAGTACATTTGTTGCATTATGATGAACAAAAGCTTATAGTTTACATTTGGGTTTAATGTTTGTATTGTACAGTTTTATGGACTTTGACAAATTCATAATCTCATATATTCATTATCAAGGTATAAAATAATCTCACTGTCCTAAAAATCCTCTGAACTTCACCTGGTTATTCCTGATTCTGCCTTATCCCATTCTACCAGTGATCTTTTTTATTACCTTTAAAGTTTTGTCCCTTTCAGAATATCATATATTGGAGTCATATGGTATATAAACTCTTCAGATGGGTTTCTTTCACTTATCAGTAAATATTTATATATATAAAAATAAATATAAATATTATATATATATAATTTATATATACTTTTTTTTTGTTTTGGGTCTTTTTTGAGACAGGGTCTCCCCGTAGCCCCAGCTGAGCTGGAACTCACTAGTAGACCAGGATGGCCTTGAACTCACAGAGATTTGCCTGCCTTTGCCTTCCAAGTGCTGGGGTAAAGGCGTGCGCCACCACGCCCAGCACTTATTATTTTTTTCCAGACAGGGTATCATTAGGTAGCACTGCCCAGCTTAAAAATCCCTATGTAGACCAGTCTGGCCTCAAACTCAGAGATCACCTGTCTCAGCTTCCCAAGTGCTGGGATTAAAGGTATTCATCACCATGCCTGGCCTCAAAATTATTTTTTTAAGTATTTTATTTATTATTTTTATTTTCTGTGTATGAGTATATTGCCTGCAAGTGTGTAAGTGCACCTGTGTCATTGCAATGCCACAGAGGTCAGAAGAGGGCATTGGATTCCCCTGGAACTGGAGTTAAGGATGATTCTTAGCAGCCATATGGATGCTGGGAATTGAACCCAGGCTTCTGCAAGAGCAGTCAGTGCTCTTAACTGCTGAGCCATCTTTCCAGCCCCTCAAAAAATTTTTATTTTATTTTTTTGGTCTTTTTGAGACAGGGTCTCCCTGTAGCCCCAGCTGTCCTGGAACTCACTATGTAGACCAGGCTGGCCTTGAACTCACAGAGATCCGCCTTCCTCTGCCTCCCAAGTGCTGGGATTAAAGGCATGTGCTACCATGCCCAGTGCCAAAATTATTTTTTTAATGTAAAGAAGTTTGTCACAAAAAATCTCATCCCACCCTTTAAAATTTTTTTGCAGTCTGGTATGTTCCTAAGTCACCCTCAACCCCTGAGAGGTATCAGCAATTACTGATCTTTTGTGCATCCTTCCAGAGTTTATTATATATGTTAGGATATGTTATGTTATTATATATAGTCAGTCCAGGCTAGTCTCAAACTCATTATATAGCTGAGGCTGGCCTTGAATTCCTGATCCTCTTGCCTCTACCTCTCAAGTGCTGGGATTATAGGTGTACACCACCACCCCTGGTTTACGATTTCTTTTTTTGTAAGCTTATTTTTAGCTACGTGATAATTCAGATAATTTATTTAACTGATTCCATGTTGATAGAGTTCTTTTGGGCCTTTTGCTATTACTAAAGATGCCTCAATGAGTAATCTACAACTTTGTTCCTTTGCACATATGTCTATAAGAATAAATTCCACACAGTGAAGTTAGTATGTCAAGAGCATATGCATTTGTAATATAGATAGACATTGCCAAATAGTCTTTCATAGGGACCTTATCAATTTATTCTGCCACCAGTAACAGAGAATGCTTGTTTCCCCACAGTCTTGCCAACAACATAGATCAAACTTCTGATTTTTTTTCAAGCCATTAAGTGATAGTCTTATAGTATATTTAAGTGCAGTTTTTAATGATGTCAAATGTCTCTTCACCAAGCTTAAGGACTTATGCTGGATAGCTTTAGTGTCAACTTGACACACCTGGGTTGAGGGAGCCTCAGTTGGGGAATTGCCTCCATTGAACCAGCCTGTGGCCCTGTCTGTGGGGGAGTCTTTTTGATTGTTGAGTGATATAGGAGAACCCAGCCCACTGTGGGTGGTGCCATCCCTGGGCAGGTGGGCCTATGTTGAATAAGAAAGCAGGTTGAGCTTGGGCCAGGGGAGTAAGCCAGTAAGCAGTGTTCCTCCATTGCCTGTGTTTCAACTCCTGCCTCCAGGTTCCTGCCCTGAGTTCCTACCTTGGACTTCCTGATGAGCTGTGACCTGGGAGATGTAAGCCTAATAAATCCTTTCCTCCCCAAGTGGTATTGGTCAGGATGTTTTGTCACAGCAATGGAGAAACAGCTAGAACAGGATTGCTTGGTGAAAGATACACACACACACACACACACACACACACAGAGATAAAAATATATATATTTTTTTTCAAAAAGAGTACTCAGTTGGTAGAATGCTTGCCTAACATGCACAAAGCCCTGGGTTTGATCCCCAATGACACACAAAACCTGGTATGGTGGCACACTTGTAATTCCAGCACTCAGGAGGTAGGGGCAGAAGAATCTGAAGTGGTGATGATTCTGACAACTATAGCTGATAGAATGCCCCAGCTGCAGAAAACCAGAAGTCCTCTGAGACTGCTGCTGGCCTTGCTCAACCGCTATCGATCAGCCACACCTGGAACTCATGGAGGACTCTGTTGAGACAGCCTGTTTCCTAAGATAGCTTGTCTTGCTTGGGCAAACAGGTCCAGGAAAGAGGGGCTTATAAATTTTTCAAGAATGCTCTGACCTGCACGTAGCCCCTCTGACCATTCCCCTCCCTCTTTGCGGCATAGCCTCCATACTTTGGGAAGGTTGTTGCCTCTTGCTGTTCTAATAAACACAGTCTCGTTTGTTGAGGTCAGTTTTGGTCTCTTTCTTTCCTGTTGTTCCTGTACTCTGCACTCTGAAATCTAACAATAGCTGTATTTTATTTAGCTTCCCAGTTTCTTTTTTAAAAAAATATTTATTAAATACTAAGATATTTATTAAAAAAATATTATGTGTATGAGTGTATTGCCTGCATATGTATAAGTGCACCTGTATCATTCAGTGCCCACAGAGGTCAGAAGAGGGCATTGGATCCTCTGGAACTGGAGTTAGGATGGTTGGTAGCCACTGTGTGTATGCCGGGAATCGAACTCAGGTCCTCTGCAAGAGCAGTCAGTGCTCTTAACCACTGAGCCATCTCTCCAGCCCCAGCTTCCCAAAGTTTCTTTAGGAAATATTTATTTCTAAAGTTAAATGCTATATGATGTTTCACAGATACAATAAAGAAAATCTTTGAGTAATGAGGATTTTCTGGTTTTTCATATTTTCTTCCATTAAATGATTATTTTGTGAATTTTCCCTTTTTACATTTATTATTTATTGGAATAATATTTAAAACAACCTTATGTGGCTAGGAAATAGTTTAGTCTGTGAAGTGTTTGCCCTGTAAAAACTAGGATCTGAATTCAATCCCAGCACCCACATTAAAAGAAACCAGCATGGTGGCTCACACTTGTAACTCCTAGGCTGAGGAGGAGGAGACAGGAGGATCCCTGGGGCTGGCTGGCAGCCAACCTAGCCTAATCATCCAACCCCAGGTTCCAGTGAGAGACCCTGCATTAAAAAATGAAGTACAGTTAGGGGACTGGAGAGATGGCTTAGCCGTTGAGAGAGCTTGTTGATCTTTCAGAGGATGGGAATTCAGTTCCTAGCACCCATATCAGATGGCTCACAACTACCTGTATCTCCAGTACCTGGGGCTCCCATGCCTGTTCTGGCCTCTGTGGGTACTTGCACATTTTTGTATACATACACACACGCACACACACACCCTGAATAAATCTTTAAAAAAAAATAAATTTATGTGTATGAGTGTATTGCCTGCATATATGTAAGTACACCTGTGCTGTGCAATGCCCGAGGAGGTCAGAAGAGGGCATCAGATCCCCTGGAACTGGAGTTATGATGGTTGTTCGCCATCATCTGGGTGCTGGGAATTGAACCCAGGTCCTCTGCAAGAGCAGCTAGTGCTCTTAACCACTGAGACATCTCTCCAGCCCCCAAATAAATCCTTCAAAAAAAAACAAGGTGGGGCCATCAAGATGGTTCATTGGGTAAAGGCACTGTCAGTAAGGCTACTGACTTGAGTTTGATCCTTGAGACTCATGTGGTGGAAGGAGAGAATTGACTCCAGAAAGTTGTCCTCTGACCTCTGCATGTGCATTGTAGCCTGTGTGCATTCAGACACATAAACATGCACCACACTCACACACACACGTACACATATGCAACACACAAATAATAAAAAGAAAAAGGAAAAAAAAGGTGGATAGCTCCTAAGGAATGACACTCAAAGTTGACCCTGTGGCCTATACACATACATATACCGCCCCCCCACAATGATGTATTCATGGAAAGTTAAAAAGTGATAATGCAAGTTCATATTAAAGTTGATACTAACCTACATAGTGACAACTGGATGCAAAGGGAATTGTGCTGGATAAAGTAGAGGTTGAAGCCAAACAACCAAATTCTATCAGGAAATGTGTCAGGGTCCAGTCAACAGGAATGGCAAGGAGATCACGACTTTTATACTCAATCTTGGTTGCTCTAACTTTAAGGAAGATAATAAAATTCTGGTTGCTGGATTTGGTTGAAAAGGTCATGTAACATTCCTGAAGTCCTCTTTAAGGCCGTTAAAGTGTTCAGTGTGCCTCTTTTGGCTCTGCATAAAGGCAATAAGGAAAGACCAAGATCATAAATTTTCATGATGGAAACACAATAGTAATAAAATTACATATTAAAAAGATTGATACTGAGTTGAAAAGAAAAAGTGACTATGTCTATTAATCAGTCAAAAGGGAATAGTCACATCACAGATAATTTTGTATCTCATGTATAACATTAGCAAGTATCACCTGAACTTTTGCTAAAGATTTTATCTCATTTACTTGGTACTCAATGAACCTGTGAAATATTTGAAAATCCTAGTGCATTATTTAGTTCTTTGGATGTTTACTGTTTGAGTTAAACATCTCAGGATCTTGGTAGAGACTGGTGCTTTGGTGAGTAGCAGTTGATGGTCTCTTCCTAAGTGGCATAAGTGGAAGACTAATTCAGTGGCAGTGTTGACCATCTATAGGCAGAATTAAAGTCTTGAATTGCTTGAAAAGTTTAACTGTTCATGGAGTCCAACCACTCACTAGTACATGAGTCCTGGACAAATGTTCCTTCAGGCTCTGTTGTGTATTTCAGAGTGTAAACCCTCATCTGGACAGTTAGACTTTTCTGAGCAAAGTCATATTACTCACTTACTTCCTCATGGCTCGGCAAATTGTGTAACTACTGAAATGCATTTGCTTCTAGCTAAGAACCAGCTCTGCCTATTACAATATGGACTCTCTTAAAGACATGCTATTTGATGCATTCACCATCAATTTAATGACCGTTTAAAACCATTCCTTAGAAGCTTGGCATGGTGACATATGTCATACATGCCTGTAATCCCAGCATTGGGGATACTGAGCCAAGAGAATCCTGATTTCAAGGCTAGTCTAAGCTATATAGCAAATCCTTGTTTCAAGAAATTAAAATGAATGAATGAGCAAAATTTAAAAATATAATTTAGCTGGGCGTGGTGGCGCATGCCTGTAGTCCCAGCACTTGGGAGGCAGAGGCAGGCAGATCTCTGTGAGTTCAAGGCCGGCCTGGTCTACATAGTGAGTTCCAGGACAGCTCAAGCTACAGGGAGACCCTGTCTCAAAAAGAGAGGAAAATATATATATATATATATATATGTAATTTAAAAACCATGCTTTATAGGTTTAGGCCATACTTCCTGATTTAAAATTTAAATTCCTGTGTTTTTAAAAAAATTATCTTTGCCGGGCATAGTGGCGGCACATCCCTTTAGTCTAAGCACTGGGGAGGCAGAGGCAGGTGGATCTCTGTGAGTTCAAGGCCGGCCTGGTCTACATAGTGAGTTCCAGGATAGCTGGGGCTACAGGTAGACCCTGTCTTAAAAAAAAAAAAAAAGACAAAAAAAAATTATCTTTGACAGGGGCTGGAGAGTTAGTTGGCTTGGCGGTTAAGAATACTGGCTGCTCTTGGAGGGGACCTGGATTTGATTCCCAGCACTCACATAGTGCCTAACAACCATCTGTAATTCCAGTTCCAGGGGAACCCAATGCCTTCTGACCTCTGTGGGCATTGTATGACATAGGTGCACTTACATACATGTAAGCAATACACTTGTACACATAAGAGTAATAAATAAAATATATATTTTAGAAAATTATCTTTGACTTTTACAAATTCTAGAATCATTTGCATGTGTAGGCCTAGAGAAAAAAATAGAGAACAAAAATTTATAGACACAGGAAAGCTCTTGACATTAAGTGAAACAAGCTCAAGCTGAGTACCCCTGGGGAAGTATACTGAGAATCTCTTTAGAGAATGGGATAGATAAAATGGGATAGTGACACTTGTGATCCCTTTGTACTTGCTAGCTAGGGATTGTATTGGCCTTTTTGACTATTCCTAAAGAAAACAATCTTTCAGCATGTGGGTAAACTGATCCTTTCCCTCACTGACTTGATAGATTAGGAACCTGTAGTCTGGCCTGGTTTACAATTATCAGGAAAGAAGCTGGGTGTGGTGGTGCACGCTTTTAATCCCAGCACTTGGGAGGCAGAGGCAGGCGAATCTTTGTGAGTTCAAGGCCATCCTGGTCTACATAGTGAGTTACAGGACAGCTGGGGCTACAGAGAGACCCTGTTTCAAAAAGACAAAAAAAAAAAAATATATCAGGAAAGAAGAGCTCGATGATGTTCATGCTGGCAGCCTTGTACTGATAGAAACTGTGTTGATGTCCAGGCCTGATTTAATGTATTACGTCCAGGTCTTATTTAATCTCTGGTAAAGAGACTAAGTAAGTATAGAACCTTTTGTGTAGACCCGTGAGAGATTTCCAGCTTCATGAAAGTGAGTGTTGGGGGCATCTGCCAGAGGCTGAGGCATGTCTGTGTATCTTACTGGGTGTGGAGAACTCTAGAGCCCAAGGGCAGCCTGTTCTGGACTCAGACTTACAAAACACTACCACCTACGTGCTGACCTGAGTGTAAGTATGAGGGTGTGAGGTTTATTTTTTCCTCCATCTAATTTGGGTGAGTACATGCTTTCACTTGTTCTCCAAATTGCCTCTTCTGTTTCTGTGGAACCTGCTTACCATCTAAGATTGGTAATGGGGTAACCTAATAGATGTCTCTAGGAAATCAGATACCACCTTTCTCCTTTGGGGTCTGTGTATTTAGAGGAATCACAATAAAAGGTGGGGTTTTTTTCTTTAATCTGTAGTTGAAAAAAATGTTTTTTTAAGTTTATATATGTGTAGCGGAGTGAATGGATGTGGGGAGGTGTGCTGGTTATACACATGTGGAAGTCAGAGACCAACTTGTGGGTGTCAATTCTCTTTTTCCATCATATGGATCTCAGGGATCAAACTCAGGTCTTCATGGCAAGTGCCTGTACTCACCGAGCCATTTTGCTGGCCCTAGTTTTTGCTTTTAAAGTTATTCTATTCTTTTCTGAACTTAAGCTGTAGTTTATGAACTATTCCTATATGTTTATCACCATGCTTTATCTTGCTTAATCTCTGTAAGCCTAATATGAAGGAGTTATTATTCCCATTTAATTAATAACATCTTGTTTTAAAAATAAGGAAACTGAGGTTTAGAAGGGCAGAATTATTTGCATAAGGCCGTGATGTATAATAATATATCTAAAGGCACGGTGGCACACACCTTTAGTCCTAGCACTCTGGAGGCAGAGGCAGGCAGATCTCTGTGAGTTCAAGGCCAGCTTGGTCTACATAGCAGGTTCAGGCCAGCTGGGGCTACAGGGAGACCCTGTCTCAAAAAGGCAAAAAAA
>NW_008347131.1:404722-437831 GCF_000622305.1 Nannospalax galili
TATATATCATCTATCTATCTATCTATCTATCTATCTATCTATCTATCTATCTATCATCTATCTATCTATCTAGACTCAAACTTAAGTTTGTCAAATTCCATAGCCTGTGTTTTCTCCTTTCTACCCTCCAAAATAAAAACAAACAAAAATAACTATTGGCCCAGAGGGAAGTGGTCCTTTCTCTGTTAAGGGTACGAGCCTTGCTAAGGATGGAACAAGGGTTCCACAAGCATTCTACTACTGGGGGTAACCTACACCCCATCCCAAAGATGGAAGTCTTACTAGACACAAATAAGTTTCCTCACAATGAGATTTTTTTTTTGAGGGGTCATAAGGATAGAACCCAGGGCCTTGTGAATACGAGGCAAGCACTCTACCACTGAGACATACCTCAGGCCCAGCAAGAATTAATCTTACTCATCATTTCATACCTTCCTTTCACAGTGTAGACACTTCATATATACATGCTAAATGGAATATGAGTAAGTTGGCTTCAGAGTGTTCCCAAAATGTCAGTGAGCAGCAACAACCAAGACTAAGAATATACTGTGTGCCAGTGCCACCCGGCCAAAACGGACAGTACCTGAAAGAGGGAGTGAGGATTGAAAGAAAGGAAAGGAGACAGAAAAGATGCTTGGGAGGGCTCACAGTGAATACTGCAGCAGCCTCGATTTATTTCAGTTCTGCCTTTTTATACAGAAGAACTCAGTTAGTTACAATTGCTGTATTTCCCCACCTGTATCTGAGGGTCAAGGAGTGGTCAGATCAAAGGCTTCCACTATTGCCTCAGGGTCAGGTGTTGTGAGGCTCTCCATATAAACATATTCCTCCTGATAAGGCAGATTAGATACTGGTGTGCATAACATACACTCAGTAAACAAGCCTGACACAGCTCAATGATTAGCAGCTCCCGACAACTGTGCACCAGGTGCCATCTTAAGGACTTTGCATATATTGATGTATATAAAGATTGTTTCAGGTATCTCTATTATACAAATGAAAAACTACAGCACAAAGATACCAAGTAAGGGGCTGAGGAATAGCTCAATTGGTATAGTGCTTGACATGTAAGCATAAGGACCTGAGTTTGATGCCCCAAATCCACATAAAAAAGCCAGATGTGGGGCTCCACTTTTGTAACCCTAGCACTTCAGAGGCAGAGACAGGAAGATTCCTGGGGCTCCCTGGCCAGCCAGCATTGCCTATTTGGCAAGTACCAGATCAGTAGGAGACCCAGTCTCAAAAAGCAAGGTAGGGGCCTGGCAAGATGGCTCAGCAGTTAAGAGCCCTGACTGCTCTTGCAGAGGACTTAGGTTCAGTTCCCAGCACCCACATGGCAGCTAACAACCATCTGTAACTCCAGTTCCAGGGGAATCCAGTGCCCTCTTCTTCTGACCTCCATGGGCACTGCATGACACAGATACACTTATATACATGCAGGCAATACACTTATACACATAAAATAAAAATCATAAAATATTTTTAAAAACCAAGGTAGAGGCTGGGTGTGGGGTCTCTCCCTTTCCTTGTGGGTTGTTGGCCACCAATCCACGAGGACAAAGGGAGCAGAAGCGATGAATGGGGTCAGGATGGCCAGTGAGCACTGATGGAAGAAAGCCCTTCCGTCGAGGCAGGCTCAGTGATACAAACAGCTCCAGACTCAGCGAAACAGCTCCAGATTCAGTGAAACAGCTCCATTTATTCAGTGGGGGTTAGGGAAAATATAGTGTGGAGGCAGTCTCCAATGCTTCAGCTGATAGGTGCTCATAGCATGCTTTATTTACATGTGGCAGTAGGTGCCTATCATCCCACTATCGGGAAATGCCTAATCATCATATAGAAAAAACCTGGGGGTAGTTTTTACTCCAGGTAACTATGCCAAAGGTCATTTTCCAGATAAGGTCAGGCATCCATGCTTGGCGGCACTCTCCAGGTAAGTCAGGCAGAGAGCAGGAGGTCCCCTGCTGAGGGGAGTCCTTCCATATAGTGCCAAGCCCCTTAGAGCTATCCAGACATGGAGGACTACAACCCTAGCAGCAGGGTTCCCCAACATCTCCCCCTGTTTTATTTTACAATGGAGAAGTGTCATCACAAGCTTTAAGAGCCAACTCATCTATCTCGGGAGAATCCAAAGTTTGATAATTGACCATGACCTGCTTGGTAGTAATTTTTGCAATGGTAGTAATTTGTCAGTGAAGAAATTGTATGAAACAGGGAGCAAGCATCAAAATGACACACAGCATGATCAGGGGGCTAACA
This sequence comes from Nannospalax galili, assembly GCF_000622305.1. Lineage (NCBI taxonomy): Eukaryota > Metazoa > Chordata > Mammalia > Rodentia > Spalacidae > Nannospalax > Nannospalax galili. The sequence continues at coordinate 406,982 of NW_008347131.1, forward strand.
AATGGTAGGAACCAACCATAAAAGCAAGGGGTTACTAAACCAACTTAATTGTTTGGTGGGTTGAAATCTTGAAAATAGATCCCTACAAAGTTTTTTGAGAGTATTAACATTGGTCTCGACATTTGATTCATTTACAAAAAAAACAGCATTCCTCTCCCAATACTACACACATCCCCCCGTGTTCAGTGGTTATTAAGTCTAGTGCTCTTCTTTTCTGGAGCACAACCCCAGCAAAAGCATTCATTTGTCATTGGAGAGACTCAAGGCTGTCAGTCATGGATGCCATTGCCTGGTCGAGCTTATCTCAAAAGTCTCCTGTCAGGTGACGGGTTTGTACAATAGCAGCAGTTGCAATGCCTCCAGCACCCAGGGAGAGGGCGAGTCCAAGACCCACTAGCAGAGGGATGAAGATTTCTCTTTGCTGGCAGGTGTGAAGGAGTAAGGCAGCCTCTTCTCCCTCAAATAGGTACACCTGGGAAGTAATCATTACAGGTACACAAAAGGTGGACAAAGAGGAGTTAACACAGTGTTGGGCTTTTCCTTTGCACCATAGAAAAAGAGGAGGGGCAAAGCATGCTGTCTTGGAGAGAGTAATGTTAGTGAGGCATTGGTAATGAGTAGGCTTACTCTTGCTGGAAATGCAAATTGGATAGTTAGCCAGTTGTTCGAATAAGGGAATACCCATCAGATGAGAGTCAGTGAAATCTTTTTTTGTTTCTGGGTAAAGAAGGGTGGTATTAACTGGTACTGCTGTCAGTAAAGGTCTATTGCTGGATGCACAAAAGAAGCAGTTAGAGGCATTGGGGTGGGTGGTGAAAGGAAGAAAGTTAGCAACATATTGAATGTATTTGCTCCAGTACATAGTTTATCTTATGTGGTCCTCTGTTTGTTTTTCCTGTAGAATAATATTATGAGGAGTTAGCACAGACTTAGCTGCAGGTACAAGCTGTTGAGAGATATGAAAGTCAGCTGCAGGGTACCTAGCGAATGCACCTGAGTAGAACTTTCCTATTACTCCAATACGCCAGCGATCATCCCATGGATCTGCAACATATATTAGCGAATACTTATTATCCTTTAGGTAGATGGGTCTTTTCTGTCCTGTTATGTCCTGATATCTCCCAGTGTATCCTTGTTTCAACCTACAGGGATTGAAATAGTGGCAGCCCCCATAGATATCAACTTTCCATTAGTTTTGTATCTGCTAGCATTTGGGTATATTATGATTTCTGTGGGTTTTTGACAGCCCACTAGGCGGCAGTCTGTGGTTCTGATTATTTGATTTTTTTCCTTGAAATGTTTCCCTGACATAAAATCTCCAGAACATAGTTTGGGGGGCGGGGGCTGGCTGAAGTGTTCGTGTTAAGCAGTGTAAAAACGGCCATAAGAATGACAGAGAAAGAAAGCTCAGGGGGGGCATCTGCCACGAGCAGTCTCCACCAGATCATGGATTTCTTTCCACGTGATCCGGTGTGGTTTCAGGTGTCGTTTTCTCCTCTTCCTTTTGGGAAATCTTAAGTCCTCTTGATTTAAGTAGGGCTCTAAGGGAGCAAATTTGGAGGGTTTTTTTGGCATGATGCTGAATTACCCATTATAGAAAAGAAAGGAAGTGTTGTCAGTGGCGTTCAACATTCCCAAGGCAGCCTGCCATGGGGGATTGAGACGCTTTGACAAACAAAAGCCTAGCCGCAGATTTAAGAGACTGGCAGCCATCCTTGTGACCTTTAACTGGTTGCTGCATTACCAGATTTTTATGATAGTTGTAAAGGTTACTGCCTACACCCAGTCGGGCTGTCGGGGCCTGGAAAGAGGGCAGGGGGCCTTTAGCCAATATTGGGGAGTTGCCCTGACCAAGAGGCGTCAGTTGCCTGCAAAACGTATCCAGACCCTCGTGAAGGCAATAACCGAGATAAAGCAAAGAGAGAGAGATGGGGTGGTCCTCTGATGAGCCCCTTCCCCAGGAAAAGGTTTATAGGAAAAAAAAATGGCTTTTTAAAAATCTTTTTTTCTGTTTGTATGGCGCAAGCCACCCGTGATTTAAGTCCTTTGTTTTTTGTTTATGGGCCTCTTGGAGCTGGAGTGCCTTTTTGTCCCAAGGCTAGTTAATTTAAATTCTCACCTAACTGGTTTAGCTTGGGCTTGAGTGCCCTGGGGGGCGAGATAACAAAACAGATTAAAGAAGTTTGTTATTTTAGAAGTTGAAATTCAAAGCTTGTATGATATTCCCTTAGAACTTTGGGGATTTTGTTTTTCTAGGGGTGTTGTTCAAGATAGAAAAGAGAAAGTGAAATGCTGATTTCTAGGGGAACATGCCTGGGATCAAAACCCCAGGTGATTCCACGTAGGCCACAGCGCAAGCCTGCCCACAAATTTAAGAGATCTGGCGACTGCTCTAAGAGCAATTAACTGGTCATTGAGTTACCGGGTTTTTGCATTAGAAAGATGTATAGATAGGGGGTCTTGTCTACACCTGGGCGGGCAGTTGTGGTCCATTCAGAGGGCTAAGAGCCTTTGGCTAACATCAGAGGGTAGCCCTGATCAGAAAGCCTCAATTGCTCCTTCGTCTTTAACAGTCTCACCTGAAGACTCAGATTGAAAATAAAAGGAGGAAAAAGAGGAGACTGCCGATCCTCAAGCCTGGGATGGCTAAGGCAAAGCTGCCGCTACCCTTTTGGAGAGAGGGGGTACTCACAAACTCCACGTGTTCCAAGAGCCTCACGTGCAGGCGCCAGCTGTGGGTCTCTCCCTCCCGTCGTGGGTCGTTGGCCACCAATCCATGAGGACAAAGGAAGCAGAAGCAATGAGCAAGTTCAGGACGGCCAGTGAGTGCAACAGAAAAGACTTTCCAGGGAGTCAGATTCAGTGATACAGCTCTGTTTATTCAGTGGGGGTTAGGGAAAATATAGTGTGGAGGCAGCAGCCAAAGCTTCAGCTGATAGGTGCTGTAGTATGCTTTATTTACATGTGGTAGGGGGAGCCTATCAACTGGCTATAGGGCAATGCCTTAGCCAATGTTTCAGCTGATAGGTGCTCATAGCATGCTTTATTTACATGTGGCAGTAGGCTCCTATATCTGACTATCGGGAAATGCCTAATCATCATATAGAAAAAACCTGGGAGTAGTTTTTACTCCAGGTAACTATGCCAAAGGTAATTTTCCAAATAAGGTCAGGCATCTGTGCTTGATGGCACTCTCCAGGTAAGTCAGGCAGAGAGCAGGAGGCCCCCTGCTGAGGGGAGTCCTTCCATATAGCACCAAGCCCCTTAGAGCTATCCGGACATGGAGGACTACAACCCTAGCAGCAGGGTTCCCCAACAGCCGGGCATGGTGGCTTATGCCTTCCCAGCACTCGGGAGGCAGAGGCAGGTGGATCTCTGTGAGGTCAAGGCCAGCCTGGTCTACATAGTGAGTTCCAGGACAGCTGGGGCTACAGGGAGATCCTGTCTCAAAAAAGACAAAAAAAAAACCCAAAAAAAACAAAAAACAACAACAACAAAAAAAAAACCAAGGTAGATGGTGTCTGAGGAGAATGCCAGGGCAGGTTGACTTCTGGTCTCTACATGCATCACATATGTATGCACATACACAATGTACATATGCCACCCCCCAACATGTACCTGCACACACCCACATACAGGTATAGATGGTGAATGACTAGTTAGTAAGTGATGGAAGTAGAATTGTAATTGAGCAATCTAATTTATGTCCACATGAATAAACTCTGTGCTACAGATACATTCAGGAACCTCAAAAACATGGTCCCCAACTATTGCATAAGCTTGTACATGGATCCTGGAGTGAGTTCAGTTGACTCCAAAGGCTTCATTTAATATTTCTGCCCATGAGAGGGCATTGTAGGAATCAGGATGGATTAGGAAATGACAGTGTTCCAGTTTTCTCTTGACATTGTACTCATCCTTCAGGGATAGGCAATGAGGAAGATAACTTCTAAACCATTTGAGAGAGTTTTTATTTATTTTTTATTTTTTAATAATTGATGTACTTGGGTAGCTGTATGACTGAAAAAATTGCCTAATCTCTCTATGTCCTGGTATTTTTCATCGGCAAAATGTGGACTTGAGAGCTAGTTGTGATGGGGATGCCTGTGATCTCAGCACTCTGCAGGTAGAGACAGGAGGATTCCAAGTTTGAAGGTGGCCTCCACTACAGTTTGGAGGCCAAGCAGGGCTACTGTAAAGCCCAACATGTGGCATATAAACATTTAGTGCAGAACCTAGATGCCACATTGTGAAAAGAGGGTATGGAGAGAAGAACATATTCTTTCAGAGCGCCTGTATAGGTGCAAAATAAATTTTACTGCTATTACTGTATTTTTGTAAAAGTATACACTATATATGTGGCAACCATAAAATTGTTCCTCAGGTTTCCTACTATGGGGAGGGGAGGGCTAATTCCTTCCTTATCTCAGTTCTGAATCTAACACCTTACTCACCTGGTGGTCACGCATCCCATGGGCTTTTTCCAGTCAGTGACTGGGCAGGACAGACCTGCTTGGATGGGTTGTGTCTCTCTGGCTGGTGGCTTTGGTTGAAGACTCCCACTGCATTGCTCAGTCCTTCTTACTCTCTCCTTTACCAGGGACTCCATGGTAGTCCCTTGCTTTTCTAGGCTTCTCAGTTCCTTTCCCATTTTCTGTCAAGGGCGTTTCCCCCAGAACACCTCTTGCATGTCTGGTCCTGTTTTGATGTCTGCTTCTCAGTGTACCTGGGCTAAGACAGTATTTCACAGTCACTGATACAGTCCTTTCAACTGTGAGGTTGATGCAGTTTCTGAGTTTTGGCAAAGGTTCTAACATGGAACTCATTCAATTTGGAATATTTTTAAGTGTTTCTAAACTTTTTTTTTTTTTTTTTATTTGTTGATACCATAACATGAAATTTACTTGTCTGATGCCAGACACAACTTTATTTTTTACTTTGGAGGAATCCTGATAAATTTATTTTTGTTTTGACTATAATTAGTGACCTTTTCAAATCTAATTCTATACTAAGAAACATTGCTACTTGCATTAAATTAGCTGAAATTGTCTAGGGAACTGAAAGTGTTGAGTTGTTACAGAAAGAAAATGAAAGTCTATAGATGTTACACTAACTTTGTAACTCTTTGGAAACTAGATTTATGATATATAAAACCAGTCACAGGGGGCTGGAGAGATGGCTCAGTGGTTAAGAACACTGGTTGTTCTTGCAGAAGACCTGGGTTTGAATCCCAGCACTCACATGGCAGCTAACAACTATCCGAAACTCTAGTCCCAAGGGATCTGACAGTCTCTTCTGCCCTCCTTGGGCATTGCATGACATGGTGCCTTACCTACATGCAGGTAATACACACATACACATAAAATAAAAATAATAAATGAAATATTAAAAAGAAAAAGAAAAAAAAGCCACACACCAGGTGTGGTGGTATGTACCTTTAATTCCAGTCCTCTGTGAGATCGATGCCAGTATGGTCTACATATCGAGTTCCAGGTGGGCTAGGAATAGGGAGACCCTATACAACAACAACCAAACCCCCCTCCCAAAACCAAAAACCTAAACAAAAAAACTCAGTCACTTTAGTATAGGTATGGAGACGTTCACAAAATCATCTTTCTTTTTTTTCTCTTTTTTCCTTCCTTTCCTGAAAGCTCTGTCAAAGCAAGGCCCAAGTATAAAGTATCTTTTACCACAGGAAACACTATAGATGGGTGATGGAGTCCACTCTTAAATGACAGCACAGTAACTGCAGAGTGAATTGTGTGGTTCTGGAGCCAGTAGCTCTCTTGATTCTTTTCCAGTTTGCTCAGCAGCTTCTCCGACCCGGCAAGAAATTTGCTTGGTAGAGTAGTTCTGGAATGTGCCCTTTGGAAGCTGGTCCTGGAAGTTCAGTCTACACTTCTACCTTTCCAAGACTCAGGACACTCTAAGCTTTCTGTTAAGGAAGGTGGGAGAAGCAAATGAATTTGAAGGCATGTTGTTTCTGACCTTGGCCACTCCCATTTCTCCAAAATAATTTGCAGATTTCATTTTCATTCTGGAAATGATTCTTTAAAATTTTTGACCTTGCCTATCATTATATATTCAAGTAATTCTAAAATCTTTCCTTTAAGTGCTGTTCAAAAATTGAGAATCTTTTTTTGCACAAATATTTTGTACAATATTTGCTTAGGAAAAGCCATAGGAAACTGAGTAGATGATTGACTTTTTTGTTTTGTTCTTTGCTATTTATTTTTTTATTTTTATTTTTATTTTTTTTGAGACAGGGTCTCCCTGTAGCCCCAGCTGGCTTGGAACTCGCTCTGTAGACCAGGTTGGCCTTGAACTCACGGAGATCCGCCAGCCTCTGCCTCCTGAATGCTGGGACTAAAGGCGTGGGCTACCACGCCCGGCTCTTTGGTATTTTTTAAAAAATATTTTATTATTTTTATTTTATGTGTATGAATGTATTGCCTGCTTGTGTGTAAGTGCACTCATGTCATGCAATGCCCTAGGAGGTCAGAAGACTGAATCAGATCCCCTGGAATTGGAGTTAAAGACATAATTACCTGCCACGTAGGTGCTGGGTAATCAAACCCAGGTCCTCTGTAAGAGCATATTTGCTCTTAACCACTGAGCCATCTCCCCAGCCCTTTGTTCTTTTTGAGACAGGGTCTCCTTGTATCCCTCAGCTGTCCTAGAACTGGCTATGTAGGCCAAGCTAACCTGGATTTCACAGAGATCTGCCTTCTCTGAATCCCCTCCCCCATCCCCCAGTGCTTTGACTAAAGGCATCCACCACCATGCCCAGCTAATTGAGCAATCAGTTCAGAAGAGACACGCATGAGACTCTCTAGCTCTGCCTGTCCTTATCCACTTACCTTGATTTTCCTCTTGGATCCTTGGTTAATTAAGTCTGTTTCTTATTCGAATGTACGCCATGAGGGTAGGCTTTTTATCTCAGTATGTCTAAAATCTAGCATAGTGGTTGACCTAAGTGAAGAGTTCAGTTGTTGAATGGTTTGCTTTAAGCAACAGAATAAAATTTAAAATAAGTGGTAGAAAGAAATCCAGTTTAACAAATAGTTATTGAATTCCTAACATGTGAGAGACACTTTTTTTTTTTCCCCCTTCTTTGGTGGATGGAAAAAAAAGAAAGATTGATTATAATTTGCCCTAGATGCTTTTGGCTTTAAACTGTGGTTATACCTAAGGTTAATTTCTAGGTTGATAACATAGTTTCTGCGTTTTGGTTACCCAACTATAAGATTTAATCAATTTTTAAAAACTGGCATTTTAAGAAGGAAAGAAATTTTAAACAGTTTTGGGGCAGCCCTCTGAGATCCTGTCCTTAAGTTGAGCAGAGTGCTGTGGTTTGATAAGAGTGAACTTACCCTTGCCACGTAATTGCAGGGTCCTTTTTCTGTCTTGGGATCACCCTTGTAAGGCTTCCTTAGTGGCCTTAGGAAATGCTCATTCTATGATTGGAATTTCAAGTCAAAACACATTTACCTGAGCAGAATTTTAATGATTTATCAAAGAGAAGAGGGATTTTCCCAAACACATCTGAATTTACCAAATTACTGATCCCATTAGCTATGTTTTTTTCTTAAGCACCTTTCTTTAAACAAAGCAATTACTGCTGAAATCAAATGTATTTTTCACAAAAGCTTTTGACTAAGTTTTGTTTGATTAGCAGGAACCCAGCAAAAGTAAATATTGTCTGAAAAGACACTTTCAGGGCCCTTTCTTTTTCTTCATTGAGTTAGCTTTTAAAAGCACTATTATTTGGAGAGAGCAAGAGGCATTTTTCCCCCTGGCTGTCCTATTGTGTAGCTCCAGATCTTGATAATACTATTATCTGGGCCTGAGATTGTAGGTAATTGTGATAAAACACAAATTTTAGTCCTGTAATCTCAGACAGAATCTGCTTGTGCCTTAGGACTTCATATCAGGTGTTTGTTAAATTCAAACTTCTTTCCCCTGGGCTGTATGCCTCTAGTAAACAGACATCTGGACATCTTGAATCACCAGTGGCCTTGAATTGAATTGAATATGTATTTAAGGAAGACCTTGAACTCCTGGTCCTCCCATCTCCACCTCAGTGCTGGGATTACAGGTATGAGTCATCAAGCCTGACTCCCCTTTGCCTTAAAAAAAATGTGGTAGAACTCCACCTGTGGCCAATTTACATACAACATGCTCTAAATGGGAGAATTATATATTTTAAAATAGGCATGTTTGAAACAATAACACTTTTGAATGTGAAATATACCAAAGTCCACATGTCTTTGGCTTTGCTTGTCAAATGGAGAGGCTGCCAGAACCACTAGGCTCCATGGTTCTCATGCCCCAAAGTCCTGCACATTGACGGATAAGTAGGCAACAACACAAAGAAATTCAGCCCATGAGAAAGTGAGTTTGGGCACTTGGGCTGGCCTCTCTTCTCTCTGTGTGGAGTTCTCATCTTAGGTTTTCAAATAGGAGAGATTAAATGTGTCTGGTATTTCAGCATGTTAACTGCATGGACAACATGAGGCTAGCACTCAGGCTACTGTTCAGCCTGTCATATGGAAGGAATTGCCTTTCAGAGGAGATTATAATTGTGTATGTAGCCACACAAATGCACATTTTGCCTGGAGGAAAATGCAGAGAAGAGGAGGCCTTATGCTGCCACTCAGGTCTCTTTGTAGAACGCTGCCTAAGAAGCCCTTACATGCCACAGCCACTTCTTTTGGGCTTAATGAGTCAGCTTTGTGTGTTAGCTACTTAAAAGAAAAAAGGAAAGAAGAAATGCATGCTTCCCCAAGTGAATTGCTTTTATTGGCCCTGCAGCTTTGTCTTAGGGTTTTGAATATTCCTGATGACATCATTTACAGTACTAGTGCTCAGACAGTAAACAAAAAATAATTCAGCTTTTGGGTATCCAGACAAAATTCAAAGAGTCCAGTTTAGAAAAACAATAACAATACTTTTTATCAACAGTGAACACATGAGCTTAAACAACATGCATGACCCCAGTTCTTTTTTGGAATGCGATACTTTGAAAGATGACCATAGGGAAAACTAGTTCAACACTCTTGAACTATGTACAGCTCAGATGTAAGTGCATGGTCTAGTGGTAATCCCAAACAGTATGTTTTAGCTCATGTAGAAAATGCCAGTTTACTAAGTGAACAAGTTATTATGCTCCTCAAGCCATAGGCTTTCACCTTTGGAAATGAAAATGGCAAAGGGAATATTGCCACCTACGTCACAGGAATGTGCGGAGATTGAGAAGATAATATGTGGAGTCTTTATAGGGATGGTGTTTTGGAAATAGAAAACTCTTATTATTTTCCTTGATCAAGTTTCCCCAACAAATGGCATTGATAAGAGCTACCTCATGGAGGGTAGAGAAGATGAATTAATAATATATGCCAGGTATCTTGAAAATAAACTATTTAATGAGACCTAAAATTGTCTTCTTTGATAGTCTATAAACCATTAGGTTGCTTTTTAGAAACATGATTACCTTATAAAATCTCACAAGTACAATTACTATTTTGCCAACATGGCAGACACTGGTGATTATATAAGTAGGTTAATCTTCAGGGGGAAGGGCTTTGCTTCTTTTCTCTTCAAGGTTATACCTACAAGTAGCCTTTGGAGTCTTGCTAATCTTCCTTGTCTGGACATTGGGACTGTTTTGACCTTTGCTCTTCTAGTAAATATTTGTTTTTGAACTCATATTTCTAAAGGAGAAACAAATTACAAGACAAAGAAGTGGTTGATTGGTTCCACATTGTGAACTTTTTTCTTTTCTAGTATGGTAAAAGAAAATAACTGTAGTTGAAAGATTTAACAATAGGTTCTCTACCTGGAAAGTTCTCAAACCAGCCAAGTTTTAACAACAGTTTTTGTTTTTAACTATAGAGAAGGGATACCAGAAAATATTTCCTTTTAATTTTTTTGTTGTTTTATTTTTAATTATTTATCTAAGATTTATTGTTGGTTTTTGTTTTGTTTTTGTTGTTATTGTTTTGTTGTTGTTGTTTTGTTTTGTTTTGAGACAGGGTCTCCCTGTAGCCCCAGCTGGCCTGGAACTCACTATGTAGACCAGGCTGGCCTCGAACTCACAAAGATCTTCCTGCCTCTAACTCCCAAGTGCTGGGACTACAGGTGTGTGCCACCACACCTGACTTAAGATTTATTTTTATGATTTTAAATTATGTGTATGTGTGTAGTATGTCTGTGTAGGTATGTGCATGTAAGTGCAGGAGCCCTCAGAGGCCAGAGGTGTCAGATCCCTGTAGAGCTGGAGTTACAGGGAGTAGTGAGCCTCCTGATGTAGGTACTGAACTTGCATCATCTGTAAGAGTAGCACGTGTTCTTTGTCATCTCTCCTGCTCTGATTTATTTTTATTTTTTAATTTATATATATATATGCTGGCCTGGAACTCACTATGTAGACCAGGCTGGCCTTGAACTCACAGAGATCCTCCTGCCTCAGCCTGACCATGCCTGGCCAGTTTATATTTTTAAATTATAAAATTACCACTGAAATATCTTCCATTTTTTGTTGATATTATCACAAGATTTTGGGCAATAAAGCCTAAAAGACTTCCCAGGTACCTTTACAAGTTTAGGACTTCATTTTTGTTTGCAATTATAGTTACCAGTATTAGGTAAACTTCATTTCTGAAGTTTTATTTTCTATTAGGTGACATGCAAAGTGGAAAGGCTAAATTCTAACCCTGCAGGTCAGAATTATGCCTTTTAATTTTTTTTTTCTTTTAAACATAGACTATATGGGCTGGATAGATGGCTCAGCAGTTAAGAATGCTTACTTGCTCTTGTGGTGGACCTGGGTTTGGTTCCCAACACCAACATGACATCTCACAACTGCCTGTTCAAGGAATCCAATACCCTCTTCTGGCCTCCACAGGCTCCTGTACCCACATGGTATGCATAAATTTACACAGGTACACATGTATACACATAACAATAAATAAATCTTAAAAAAAAAACACAGACTGTAAACCAGGTGTGGTGGCTCACTAGTATAGCTACCCCAATGCTATTTTCAGTAAAAATTCATTCAAATACATGTTCTTGCCTGCTAAAGTGATCTGCATACTCAGGAATGAAACCCAGGATGGAAACCGAGGATGGAAAGGTACACAGCAGTCCCTTTCAGTCCTTACAACAAATTAATCTCACTGTACTTTATGGTCATAGATTTAGGGTATATAACTTGTTCAAGGTCACTAAGTTAACTGTGTGTGGAGCTGAAGTTTGAATGAAGTTTATCTGACTCTAAAGCAGTATTGCTAGACATTTGGAGTTCTCTCAAGTTCTTGTTACTAAGGACTCTCCTATTCAGTTTGGTACTTTTTCATTTCAACAGACTTAAGTATTAGAATTTAAATTAATTTTGAAGAATATTTTTCTTTTTGTGTTCATGAGTGTTATGTCTGCATATATGCATGTGCATCATATGCAATCCTGGTGTCCTTAGAGGATATTGTGGTTGTCATGTGGGTGCTGGGAACCAAACCCAGGTTCTTTGCAAAAGCAGCAACTGCTCTTAACTGCTGAGCCATCACTCTAGCCCCTTAAATTAATTTTTAAAAATATCTTATTATTTTTATTTTAGGAGTGTATTGTCTGCGTGTAGGTAGGTAAGTGCACCTGTGTCATGCAATGTCCATGGAGGACAGAAGAGACTGTCAGATCCCCTGGAACTGGAGTTATGGATGGTTGTTAGCTGCCATGTGGGTGCTGGGATTCGAACCTGGGTCTTCTGCAAGAACACTCAGTGTTCTTAACCGCTGAGCTATCTTTCTAGCCCCAAATTAATTTTTTTCCCCAAATTACTTTTTTAAAATAGAATATGTTATATGTTTCCTTGAGTCTTTGGTAAAATTCATAACAGCATTTGTTATATTTAATATAATGTTTAGTGTGTGTGTGTGTGTGTGTGTGTGTGTGTGCGCGCCACAGTACACTTGTGAAGGTTGAAAACAACTTTATGGAGCAGTTCTCTCCCTTCCATCTTTACATGGGTTCCAGAGACTGAACTCAAATTACCTCCCCAGCACCAGGAGGTTACGGATGTGCATGACCATGCCTGACTTTTATGAGGGTGTGGAGGATCCAAACTCAAAGTGCTTGTATTGAAAGCCCTTTAGTGACTAAACAATCTCTCTACTCTCTCTAATTCTAGAACTTTTATCATCCTCCAAATAAATCCCATACCAATTTTGACCTTCCCTAACTCCTGGCAATCATTAATCTACTTTCTATCTCTATGGATTTGTCTATTTTGTTTATTTCTTTTGGTGTCTGAGCATGTTTTCAAGGTTCATGCATGTTGTGGCATGTTTTCTGTTATTCATTCCTTGTTATGGCTGAATAATATTTAGCTATACGAGTATAGCATGTTTTGCTTATCCATTCATTTATGAATATTTGGATTATTTTCACTTTTGAGACATTATGAAACTACTACCTAAACCAAGTTCATAGAGATTTACATATATTTTTTATTATGAGAGTTTTTTATCACCAGCTTTACATTTAGGCCCATGGTCCATTTTGTGTTAATTTTTATATACAGTTGAGGCAGGAACCAGGTCTAATGAGTTGAGGTTTCCTTGCTGTGGTCATTGAGGCTGGCTGCCTGGCTGTGAGATGGCAGTATAGGATTGTTGAAGAGTTGAACCGAAGATCAGTTTACCGATCCTAGATGAGTTGGATTACTTAAGGAATATAAGTTTCTGAACAGAGATTTCCAGAAGCAATTTCAGGAGTGTTTTATTCTGTGTAGAATATGGCAATAGTTTGTCCAAAGAGAAATGGCCATTGAAAAGAAACTGTTTACTTTTTTTTTTTTTTGTCTTTTTGAGGCAGGGTCTCCTTGTAGCCCCAGCTGTCCTGGAACTCGCTATATAGACCAGACTGGCCTTGAACTCACAGAGATCCGCCTACCTCTGCCTCCCAAGTGCTGGGATTAAAGGCATGCATCACCATGCCCAGCTAAGAAACTCTTTACTTTTGCAGGCTCATATTTCATGTGTTGCCCCTCCTTTGTTCATTTTCCTCTCTAGTTCAAAATGCAGAATCTGAGAAGGGCATACAACTGTCATCAGTTCTAAGTTAAATAGACTTTTTCCTCAGCTAGTAAATGGAAAAATTAATTTTAAAAGTCTTACAAGCTGGGCGGACATGGTGGCACAAGCGTTTAATTCCAGCACTTGGGAGGCAGAGGCAGGCAGATCTTTGTGAGTTTGAGGCCAGCCTGGTCTACATCGTGAGTTCCAGGACAGCTGGGGCTACAAGGAGACCCTGTCTCAAAAAAGATCTGTAGTATTAAAATGTGTTCAGGGACTGGAGAGATCATTCAGTGGTTAAGAGCAGTGACTGTTCTTCTAGAGAACCAGGGTTCAATTCCCAGCACCCACATGGTGGCGAACAACCATCTGTAACTTCCGTTCCAATGCCCTCTTCTGGCCTCCACAGGTACAGTATGTCATGGCGTACTTATGTGCGTGCACCCATATACATAAATTTTTTAAGTCTTTAAGACATTTTTGTTTTTGATTTATTTTTTATTTTATATATATGAGTGTTTTGCCTACATGTATGTAAGCGCACCATGTGGTCAAGAAGAAGGTGTCAGATACCCTGGAACTGGAGTTAGGGATGGTTGTTAGTTGCCTGTAGGTGCTGGGAACTGAATCTGCGTTCTCTGCAAGAGCAGCCAGTGCTCTTAATCGCTGAGCCATCTCTCCAGCTCCTCCCTCACCCCCCACTGAAAGTCTTAATGTAAGTTCTATGAAATACTAAGACACTGGTTTATGTCCATCTATTTTATAATCATAAATATCAATTAGGATTAATGATAGTCTTAAGATTTCTGAATTTTTATGTGAATTATCCTAATTCTGTGATTCAGTGAAAATACTTACATTGTGAGGTTGAGGGTCAAGTTTTTACACAAAACACAAAATATGACCTTGTGCAATTTCTTCCTTTGTAAGATGGAGATAATCCAGCCTTATCTGACTCCTAGATTGATTGTAAGGTTCAAACAGATAATGTGTGTGAGAGTATTTAGTAATAAACTTTCAGGAGCAATAAAAATGTTATGTTCAAGTTGTAAAAGTCATTATCCTGTTTACTATACAGTAAACATTGAAGATGACAGTACGTTTCTTCAGAATGGTGTCTGTACATGCTCTGTCTTCCATGCACTAACCTAGATAGAGCAATAGATCAATGGACTTTCAGATTAGATACTTGCCAGCCATGTAATCCCTTCATTTATACCTTTTGAAAAAAATATATGCTTTATATTAATGCTTACAATAGAGAAATCTAAAATAATATGGTTCAAACAAAATAGGAAGGTGGGCATGATGGCTTATATCTGTAAGACCAGTATTCAGGAAGTGAGGCAGGAGAATTGCCATGAACTACATAGTGATTCTAGGTCAGCCTGGTTTATAGAGTAAGACCCTGTCCCCCAAAACCTAAAATAAATGAATGAATGAATGAATGAATAAATAAATAAATAATGGAAGAGAGGAAATTATTTTTCTTTCGTGCAAAAATGTCTGGGGATAGAACAATGGAATGTCGTAAGAGACTCGGACTTCTGTTATCCTGCCATCCTAACTATAGATTTGGTACTTGTCCTCAGGATCCATGAAGACTGAAAGAACTTCTTTTTGCCTCATATGGTAATAAAGGGCATCTCTCAGAAGACTTAATTCCATTTAAGTACTTTCTAGAAGACTTACAAAATATCTCATATTGTATAATTTAATCATATGACCAAAGTCTAGCTACAAGAGAAGCTAAGAAATGTGAACTTCACATGAACCCATATATGTATGTGTGTGTGTGTGTGCATGTGTTTTTGTGTGTCTGTGTTTGAGAGGGAGAATGATCTGTAAGAAAAAATATCCATAGATTTATATGCTCTATGGTAGAGTATGTATATTTCAACTCTAGCAGCCTATTTATCCTTAGAAAAGATACTCCAGTTTGTACCTGGAGCTTGAAGGAGCTAGAGATGGAATCAAAGAGAATATATCATAGAAAGATAACAAATTATTTTGAGAAAACTAGAAACTTTCTAGTAGAAAAGAAAATCCAGGAAACAAAGTTACCAGTATTTGTATGAAGAAATATTTATTTTCTCATAACACAGTATGTCATAAAAATTTGAAAAGCATGTTACTAAATTATGTAAAAAAGCAGGGGAATAGCAGGGAGAAATAAAAATCCTAGAAAATGCAAGGGGTGGTTGGGTTCAGTTTGAACCTTCTATGTGCACATGTTTTTAGTTCCTTTTCCTTTAGTTTTTCTGGTCTCCAAGGAATAAAAATATTCAGTTTTTGTCATGATTTGTTTGTTCTGCACAAAGAAAAACTTTAGCATTACTGTTACAGATGGAAATACGGAAAACTTCAGAGCCACATTTAAGAAAGCACAAGAATTTTGCATCCCTGAACCAAGAGGGGGGAAAAGTAAGGACTTCAGTTTATTTAATGGTAAAATGATAGACATTTAACAGTATGATCTTAAAATCCTTCTACTTCTTAAGCTTTTGTAATCTGGGGCCAGTGGTGAAACAGTAATGAAGTGTCTGACTGCTACATCCCAGCTCGCCCTTATCTGCAGACCTCGTGCAGTGTTGAACCCTGTACTTACTGCACTCTGAATGCAGTAACTGAGCCTGTGGAAAGCAAAGTTGTGGTAAAGGAGAGAGTACTGTGCAATCCAAAGGCCAATGGATGGAATCTGTGGGGAGGCCTAATTGATTTCCTGGTAGAGAGAACTAGTGTGTTTGATGGAAACTGGGGAGGACAAGTTCTTAGATTGAGGGGTTTTAGTGGCTACCATTATGCCTGTTGCAGAGCTTAAGGAGAGTAGTAGGAAAAGAACATGGAGACACAGAAAAATGGACCCTGTGCATTTGGGAAAAGAGATGTGGGTTCTAGTGTTTTGTTTTGTTTCTCTTTTTCATGTAGGCAGTGAAACCTCAGAGGAGCTATAGATTAGAGCTTTAGAAGATCTTGAATGCTATGTACAGTGCATTAAATTAGATCCTTTTTTCCACGAGAAAGCTGCAGCTTGAATCAGATTTTCATCACAACCTAAAAAGCCACTCACTGCGTGTGTGTGTGTGTGTGTGTGTGTGTGTGTGTGTGTGTGTGTGTATGTGTGTGTTTGGGGGAGGAGTCTTATTCTGTGGCTAGGCTGTCCTGGAACTTACTGTAGCCCAGGCTCACCTCAAATTCCTGGTGATTCTTCTGCTTCAGCCTCTACAGTGCTAGATTACAAGTGTGAGCTGCCATGCCCGGCTCTAAAGCCAGTCACTCTTAAAAATGGATAATAAATTCTCCAAGTGATTCAAATGGAGAAAGAGTGACATGTCGATGGTTCTGTAATGGGTGAATATGGTCATTGTGATATTTTCAAGGGCAAGCTAAGTTCCCAAAAAAAAGAAAGAAAGGGGATGGGGCTGATGGTGTAGCTCAGCTCAGTGGTAGTGTTTGCCTACTGTACCCAAGGCTCTGGGTTTGAGTCTCTCACCCCTGAAAAAAAAGGGAGGATGCGTGTAAGAAAAAAACATGTGAAGAGTTTGCCACTATAGGGGTTTGAGTCTTACCTTGCCAGTATTATCTGTGTGGTCTTAGGTAAGTGATATAGCCTTAAACCTCAGTTTTCTCAGCTGTAAAATGGGATAAATATCTGCCTTAGATTCTGGTTGTAATGAGACAAGGTAGGCTAAGCACATAGTGTACACCGTGGCACATAGTAGCCACTCCCTGCCCCTAATTTTTTAAAAAGTTTTCTGTGTTTATTTTAAGGCCCTTACTATATATTTCACTTTGAAGTATTGGTCCTCACAAATCCATCTTCAGAGAACTACTCAATGATGCTCATACTCAAGAAGACCACATCTTCTTAAGTGGCTTGTTAGAGGCTGGCTCTTTCCCCTGCATATTTGCAAGCCAAGTATGTAAAAACCACACACTGTACTTGTTGCCTGGCAGCATGTGTCCCTGAGTGTTAGTACATGGCTTGCACTGTAATGTTATCAGTGCTGGGGCCAGTTGGCTGTACATGTACTGTCACTTGGGCTAGGGACTCCATTCCTCAACAAAACAGCAGCCAGCAGTAGGGTTAACAGAAAATGACAAACCAGGCATGGATGAGGGAGGCGCCAGCAGAGCAGTGGGATATCCTTTGATTTGCTCCTGTTATTTGCATGTCTTTCTTGTGATGTCTGTGAAATGTTCAGAATGACAAAGTTTTTGAAAGACCTGCTGACTCCTCCTGGAAAATGTGAAAAACCTCCTGTTTAGAGACCTATTATGTCCAGCTAGCCTGCACTTTCTATATCTTTTTCTTAATTTTTTTTATTAATGCAAACATTTGCCTGAAGACAGAGCCTTTGTTTCTTAAAGAGTTCATCTGCTCCTGCTGCTTACTGGCCCTGCCATGCAAGAGCACAACAGAACCTTTGTTATGCTTTCAGCAAAGCTGTTTATGAACGGTGGCTTACTGAGGACTGCTTCCTGTGTTGTGTGCTTCCATTTTGTCTAAAAAGAAAATAGTTCTTAGGAGTGAAAAGAATTTGGACTTTCTTTTATTCAAGTCCTGGATGTTGAAATGACAAGCAGCCCCCAAATTTGTGAAGAACTGGTAATTGCATCGAATCCATTTTTTTTCACTTTACCTTGAACATAATGAGGCTCTTAGTAACAATAGAAGGAACAAGTGCTTTCTCACTGGAATAGAGAGAGGGGACAGTAAAAAGGCAACAGAAAGAGTGGTTGAGAACAGGACAAAAGTAGCTTCCTGCAAGAACACTAATATTGTAGCAGAATGTGTTTTGGTACTTAGTGCTTCCCACCTGGGAGGCACAGTCCTGAAATGGTTGCACTGAATAAAGAATAGCACCACAGTTTATAAATAGTGGACACAGTGTATGTAGTCATTCAGTAAATATTTGAATGGCTATTATGTAGAAGATGCCGAATGAGCCTGAGTGTTAAAGGGGATTTAAAAAAAAAGAAAATGAGTCACGATACCTGCCCTTCTTTAAGAACGAGAGGTTTAACAAAGAAAGTAGCACGTGGATAGCAGAAGTAGCTCTATGTCAAGGAGAAAGTGCCATGGAAGTATTTAAAATAGGTATTTAGGGAGTTTAGAAGAAAAGATTGCTTCTAGTGGGAGGGAAATTGGGAAATGCTTCAAGAAGATGAACTGGGTCTGGCAGGAAGTTAGGATTGACTCTTGTTTTTTTTTTTAAAGTATAGGGGTGATAGTCATTCAGGAAACACTCTTTTTAAAAAATTTTATTATTTTTATTTTATGTGTATGCGTGTGTTGCCTGCATGTAGGTAAGTGCAACCAATGTCATATAATGCCGGTGGAGGTTAGAAGAGGCTGTCGAATCCTGTGGACTGGAGTTACGGACAGTCGTTAGCTGCCATATGGGTGCTGGGATTCGAACCCACGTCTTCTGCAAGAACAACCAGTGTTCTTAACCGCTGAGCCATCTCTCTAGCCCCTGGGTTTTTTGTTTGTTTGTTTGTTTGGGTTTTTTTTTGGTATTTTTGAGACAGGGTCTCCCTGTAGCCACAGCTGGCCTGGAACTCACTATGTAGACCAGGCTGGCTTGGAACTCACAGAGATCTACCTGCCTCTACCTCCCCAGTGCTGGGTTAAAGGCATGCGTCACCACACCTGGTCTAGGATTAACTCTTACAACATTCCTAAAAAGCGATGAGTCAAAGATTATTGATCTGGTAAAAGAGCCACAAAATGTGTTTTCTTAGGGAACTTGGCTTTATACCTTTAATATAGATGATGCTAAACGTTGGCATGAGTTTTGTGACTAAACTAAACTTAGGTCTCCCTGTCCAGCCTGTGCTATTCCAGTTAATCTCCCATATGGTTTTTATGCACTTTGGCCTGGGCCTCTGAGGCATCTATAAATATCTACAATAGCATCCTTTACTTTCATAACCAAAATAGAAACTCACTTGGATTATTGAGCATTATTACAGCTATATCCCATAAGCAGAGTGTGAACAGTTTTTAGTGGATATTTGACAGGTGAGCCTGTCATCTGAAAAATAACCCTCATTTTCATACAGGGACATTCTCACACCGAGGGGAAAAGAACAGGAATTCCATGAGTTTTCAGACAGCTTGCATGAGAGCTCTTAGTATATGTCATTGGGAAAATATGAGAACCTGTACTGCTATGTGAATACCAACTTTAAAAAAATGTATTTTGCTGGGGGTGATGGCGCACGCCTTTAATTCCAGCACTTGGGAGGCAGAGATAGGCGAATCTCTGTGAGTTTGAGGCCAGTCTGGTCTACCTAGTGAGTTCCAGGACAGCTGGGGCTACAAGGAGACCCTGTCTCAAAAAAAGACAAAAAAATTATGTATATATAATTTGCGTATGCGTGCACAAATATATATATATATATACATATATATATATATAATGTATATGAGTGTATTGCCTGCATGTGTGTAAGTGCACCCTTGTCTTGTAATGCCCGTGGAGGTCAGAAGAGGGTGTCAAATCCCCTGGAACTGGAGTTAAGGACAGTTGTTAGCTGTCGTGTGGGTGCTGGGAACTGAACTCTCTGCAAGAGTAGCCAGTGCTCTTAACCACTGAGCCATCTTTCCAGACACCTATTTAAAAAAACATTTAAATATAAAATTCCAGGTAAATCATTAAGTTTTGCATTAGTATACTAACCTGAATTAAATGCACACTACCAATGTAATGAAAATCTGTGGATTTAATGATATCTGTAAATTGCCCCCCAAGGATTACAACTTTTGGTGGCTACATGGGGCAGTTAGTTTTCACTGTGTAACTTCACTATTTCCCTGCCTGATCTAACACTGTAAGTTTGATGTGATTGACTCCAGGATTTCTAGTTTACAGCATTTTATTTTGTTTTTCAATATTTGTGCTTTCTGGAAAATAGGTTTGTGAAAGTTTATGGAGCTGATTTGATAGTTGCATTGCTCCATGGGTAGATATTTGCAGTTTTTGTCCTAACAGTTATTACCAGGGTTCTTCACATGTCCCTTAGATTGTGACTCTAGGAAACTTAAATGCTACTTTAGGTTTCTCTGGTGCTCAGGAAGTACATTTTGTTGTGATCAGCTAACTTTGTGCTCTACATTTGAATCTCTTTGAAAACGTCCTTAAAAATGTTCTGTACTTTCTGGCACTTGAAATTGTAGGACTCCAAAAAACAACCTACTAATTCTGCATTATGAGATTTTGTCTGGAAATAATGAGGCAATGGAATTTAAACCCCTGGCGTTAATTGACATCCCCAGAATAAAACATTTTTAAAAAATCACCAGTTTTTAAGGAAGGAGAAGAGACAGATGGGAGGATTAATAGTTGACCAGAGTATTGAGTGTTGGGCTCTCAGCTTTGCACAGCTATTAATTGGTACAGTACCCCTTTTGGTCAAGTGAAGTAGGCTTTAGTTTTTTATCCTCTACTTTACATAAAGTTCTTTGGGCGCCTCTTGTTTCCTGGTTGTCTCAGGTGATACTAGCATGGTCTTGGCATGTCTTTGGGTAATTGAGTATGACTAGCTCTATAGCCACACTCTGGATACATGGAAGCAATGTGTTGGTTTTGTCCGTTTTATAATCAACTGTTAAAGTATCATTCTTTAAACAGAAACTTGGTTTTTTTGTTTGTCTTTTTTGAGACAGGGTCTCCTTGTAGCCCCAGCTGTCCTGGAACTCACTATGTAGACCAGGCTGGCCTTGAACTCACAGAGATCTGCCTGCCTCTGCCTCCTAAGTGCTGGGATTAAAGGCATGTACCACCATGCTATTCTTTAATTTTTAACCTTTCTTTTACATTTTTTTTTCTTTTTCTCAAATATAAATGGGGAATAAAATAAAAGTAACAGTGGCTGGGCCTAATGGCCCACGCCTTTAATCCCAGTGCTAGGGAGCTCAAGGCCAGCTGGGGCTACAGGAAGACCCTGTCTCAAAAAGACTAATAAGTACTGGGCATGGTGGCGCACACCTTTAATCCCAGTGCTCGGGAGGCAGAGGCAGGCGGATCATTTTGAGTTCAAGGCCAGCTTGGTCTGCATAGTGAGTTCAGGTCAGCTGGGACTTCAGGGAAACCCTGTCTCAAAAAGCCAAAAAAAAAAAAAAAAGACTAATAAGTAAATAAATAAATAAAATTTTAAAAAGTACCAAACTCATTGATGACTGTAGGGAGGAGAAAATGGATTAACACTCAATAAAGAGCTTAAATGAGAATCTTGCACATGACACAATAAATGTTGACTATCTAGAGAGTTCTAGCGAGCTTTGGCTATATATAGTGAGAGACTGTCTGAAAAAGTCATACTCATAAGTTGGTGAGATGGCTCAGCAGGTAAAGGTCCTCGCCACCAAGCCTGATGATCTAAGTTTTGATCCTCCAGAACCACACAGCAGGAGAGAGCTGACTTCTGCAAGTTGCCCTCTGACTTCCACATGTGTGGGTACATATACACACACAATAAATAAATGTTAAAAAAAATCATATATATGCCGGGCGTGTTGGCACATGCCTTTAATCCCAGCACTCGGGAGGCAGAGGCAGGCGGATCTCTGTGAGTTCAAGGCCAGCCTGGTCTACATAGTGAGTTCCAGGACAGCTGGGGCTACAGGGAGACCCTGTTTCAAAAAGACCAAAAAAAAAAAAAAATCATATATACATACAAAGAAAAATTAAAGGAGGCCTCCTGCATTTACATCAAAGATGTTTCTTAGAATATTGATCTACAAGATAAGATTCATTTATGATTTTTTTCTGAGGCCCAAAGTTAAACTTGACACGTTGCTATTTTATAGTCAGAGATACTTAGTATTTCTTAGAAAAACTTTGGTTTTTGGTTGCAACTTTTAATTTTTCTCTACTATAAGTTTGTTTCTTCTTGTACTGTTAATCATAAAGTCATGATTTTGGTAAGGACACAGTTTATCACATCAGAAAAAGATATAGAATTCCTTTTTGAACAGGATACAAAACACATTTAAAAGCTGGAGGTAAATACTCTGGGTTATATTAATCAATATTTGAAACTTCTGTACAACGAAAGATATTACTAATAGATTAAGTCATAGGCAAATGTATTTGTGACATATATAGAATTTGAAGACTACAAATCAAGATGAAAACTGACAACCAGAGAAGAAAACGGGTAAGAATACTAATAGTTATTAACAGAAGAAATACAAAACAAACAAGCAAAAAATAATCTCACAAAATATGTATAACATTATTTGGAATCAAGAAAACTACAAGTGGGGCTGGAGAGATGATGGCTCAGTGGTTAAGATAAGAGCACTGGCTACTCTTGCAGAAGACCCAAGTTTGGTTCCCAGCATCCACATGATGGCTTGTAACTGTCCTTAACTCCAGTTCTAGGGGATCTGATGCCCTCTTCTGGCTTTCACAGACATTACATGCACAGGTACACTCATACATGCAGGCAAAATACTTATACACATAAAATAATAAATAAAATTTTAAAACTAAAACTAACAAAAGGCATTTAATGTTATTAAATTAGCAAAGTTACTAAATTTTAAATCAAGGATAGCAAAAAGAAGTATTGTTGTGGCCAAGAAGAGTGTATATTGGAATAGCTAATTTTTTGTTGTTTTGGATTTTTGAGACATGTTCTCATGAAACTTGTGTCAAACTTACTATGTACCTGAGGCTGGCCTTGAACTCCCAATCCTCCTTTTCTCTGCCTACTGAGTACTGGGATTATAGGCATACAGACAGCACCATGCCAAGCTTAGAATAATCTCTCTGTAAAAAGCAGTTGTATTTATCTGTAAGTGTGAAGATATATGTATACTATAAAGTGCGAATTCCATTTTGAGGTAGCCTTTGGGAAATATCAAAAGGGTAAGTTGATTCTATATTGTTTTATAAAAGATAACCAGACATTAACTGAAAAAAAAAGGTGCATTCAAATTGGTGTCATTTGGTTAAAAACAAAACAAGAGTAGATTTTGCACACACACACACACACACACACACACACATATATGTATGTATGTATTGGTCTTTTTGAGACGGTCTCCCTGTATCTCTAGCTGGCCTGGAACTCAGTATGTAGGTCAGGCTGGTCTTGAATTCACAGAGATTCACCTGCCTCTGCCTCCTGAGTGCCGGGACTAAAGGTGTGCTCCACAAGGCCCAGATAGATTGTATATTTTTATATATTTAAAAATGTTATAGCCGGGTGTGGTGGCGCCGGGCTGGGGCTACAGGGAAACCCTGTCTCGAAAAAAAAAGTTACATATATTTCTTTATTTGTGTATGGGTTGGTTATGCATGTGCCACATGGTTCATTTGTGGAGGTCAGAGAACAATCTGAAGAAGTCAGTTCTCTCCTTCTATCATGTGGGTCTTGAGAACTGAACTCAGGTATTCAGGCTTGGCAGCAAGTGTTCTTACCTGCTGAGCCATCTCAAAGGCCCCATATTTCTATTTGAAATTATGCATCTTAGGGCTGGGGGTATAGCTCAGCTATTAAAGTGCTTTCCTTACCTGAATAAAGCCCTGGATTTGATCCCTAGCACTACATAAAACTGGTTGTGGTGAGCCAGGCCTGGTGGCGCATGCCTTTAATCCCAGCACTTGGGAGGGAGAGGCAAGCGGATCTCTGTGAGTTCGAGGCCAGCCTGGTCTACAGAGTGAATTCCAGGCCAACTGGGGCTATAGGGAGACCCTGTCTCAAAAAGACCAAAAGCAAACAAACAAACAAAAAAACTGGTTGTGGTGACTTTTACTTTCAGCCCCAGCACTTGGAAAGTAGAGGCATAAGGATCAGAAGTCCAAGGTCATTCTTGGTTACATAGTGAATTTGAGGCTTATCTGGACTACATGAGACCTTGTCTTAAGAAAAGAAAAAGATAAAAAAAGAAAAGTCTGAATCTCAAATTGATGACAGTTGTTATCTATGGGGCCTGGGATTAGTATCAGCCTTTTCCAAATCATTTGAACCTTTATACATAATTAGAATGTGTAATTCTTCTTCTTTTTAAAAAATATTTTATTTATTTTTTTGGTGTGTGTGTGTGTATTGCCTGCATGTATGTAAGTGCACCCATGTTGTGCAGTGCCCACAGAGGTCAGAAGAGATCATCAGATCCCCTGGAACTGGAGTTAGATATGGTTGTTAGCTGTCATGTTGGTACTGGGAACTGAATCCAGTTCCTCTGCAAGAGCACCCAGTGCTCATAACTGCTGAGCCATCTCTCCAGCCCCTAGAATGTGTAATTCTTCTAGTGCCTAGAAATAAATTATAACACTTAGAAATAAACATTTATTAAAATTTAAAGACCTTCAAATACCTTAATTGTCTAATTTGCCCGCATAAACCTCTTTTCTAGCAGTGTCTTGCTATGTAGCTCTTGCTGACCTGGAACTCACCACATAGTGATCAAATTGGCCTTAAACTCACAGGGCTTCACCTGGCTCTGCCTCCCAACTGCTAGAATCACAAGTGTGTACCACCACACTGGACTTATTTCTTTTCTAGTATTAACAGGGAAAAGCCAATAATATTTGTAAGAGCAGACACATTACAGATTTTCAATTTTTAAAATTTTATTCCCCACTCCTTCCTCTACCCCCATTTTTAAAATACAGAATCTTACTCTGTAGTCCTAGCTGGTTCTTACTATGTTGCCCAGGATAGTCTTGACCTTGTAACAATCCTTTTGCCTCAGGCTCCTGTGTGCTGGAATTACAGGAGTACAGCAATATCCAGTGTCACTTTTGGTTCTAAGAGGTCTAGTAGAAAAGCATCAGCTTTGGCATGAGAACTGAGTTTGGGTCCTAGCTCTGTTGTTCACTCAAATTTTATTTGGCTCCTTGCGCTCTCTGCACTTCAAGAAAGTTGTTACCTACTTCACTGGGCCATATGAGAATTAAATGTGGTAGTTATCCTCATTTCCTCACCCCCTTTGGTCAAGGGCAGTTGGTCTACTGTGGTCTAAGATCAAAGATGTTCTTATAGATGATAAAATATTTTGCCAGAGCACACTGTTTCCTGGGACCAAGATATACCAAGAAAGATAGAAGATGTAAATAAATTTTAGAAGTCTAGTAACTTGTTAATTCATTAAAGCTATTTATCTGTACCTCACAAGATCATATGCTGTATTGTTAGTAATTTAACAGTAGTGAACTGGAAACTTGTAAGCTGTTTATGTGACAGGTTGTAGGTTAAAAGTTTTAATTTCACACGCCTTTAATCCCAGCACTCAGGAGGCAGAGGCAGGTGGATCTCTGTGAGTTCAAGGCCAGCCTGGTCTACATAGTGAGCTCCAGGACAGCTGGGGCTACAGGGAGACCCTGTCTCAAAAAAGACAAAAGAAAAAAAAAACCCAAAAAGTTTTAATTTAGTTCAACAAACATGTATTTATGCTAGCCAACATTTGAATCTCAAGAGAACTCAAAGAACAGAGTCTGCTTCAAAAGCATTCTGATGGGCTGGGGAGATGGCTCAGCGGTTAAGAACACTGACTGCTCTTGCAGAGGACCTGGGTTCGATTCCCAGCACCTAAATGGTGGCTACAAATCGTCCTTAACTCCAGCTCCAGGGGAATCCGAAGCTCTCTTCTGACCTCCGCGGCATTGCACGGCACGGGTGTACTCATATACATGCAGGCAATACACTCGTACACATAAAATTAAAAAAAAACCCAAAACATTCTGATAGGAGAGGGAAAAATCAGGTTTAAGGTAGAACATATTTACATACTGTACTTTTTCCTAAACTGCTATTCCTTTGTATTTATTGATATCATAAAAGTAACTCATATGAATATATTTCCAGTAAGACTTGTTTATTCAAGTATAGAGACTTTTAAATAATAATTAAAAAATGAAAGTGATGTAATGAATGTTGTATGTGGAAATTCTAGACCCCTCAAGCAAGAATTTCCAAACTGTATTCCTTATCATTTAATTGTGAAATAAACAGCTAACTCTTTGATGGTACTCATGCTTGGGAAGAGAGTAAAAGGAAATCATTTTGGACTTTCCCCATGTAAATTAGGGCCTTCTGAGTAATTAGCAGTTAATAAATGAGTGCTTCCCACAAGTTTAAAAGCCATAGTTAAAATGGGTATATGATTATATGTATTATTATAGATGTAAAATTTTATGTTGCCCCTAAATTTTGAATATAATCTTTAAACATTTCTGGTTGGATAACAGAATATTAAATAAGAGAGAGTATGGAGGGGCAGCTAATGTTTATCAAATACTATGTTCCAAGCTCTATATTGGGATTACTAGACTATTTACTCTTCACTATAATGTCAGCATTAGGTACTATTACCGCCCAAATTTTACAGTAGGGGCAGAGAAATTAGGTAACTTGCTCACAGTCACACATCAAGTGTCAGAACAGAAATCATATATAAATGACCCTGACTCCTGTATGCTTTTAAATCTGTAAAGATGATAACAGGATAATCAACAATATGTTACTTTTTGCATTTGCCAAGTGTTTTCTAAAGCAGTAGTTTATTGTCAGACACATTTTTAGACTCATAATCATTTTAAAATAAGAGTGACTATGCTTTAAAGAGATTAAGTGATCAGCACAGATTGAGTCAACAGAACCAAGAAGTTTTGGGTCCACAGTTACCATCACTAGCTTGACTCATACAGGGACTATGCAGTGCTTACTTACACTTCATTTTACTCAGATTTTTCCATGTGGCAAGATGAAGGTATAAATGCTTATCTCAGACAATGATGCTATCTGAGCATGACATGTACAACTGAGCGTTAGTGTGATTTCAGGACAATAGAGCCTTATTGGTACAGGTTGGAAGGCTTAATCCTGATCATGTTATGGAAGTTGCAGCAAATCAGAAGAGGAAAAGCCAGTCTTAAATGCTTTTTGTTTTCCAGTAAGGCCGCTCAGGTGCCCAGATATCTTTGCCCTCCAGGGGTGCAGGTGTGCTGTTTGAATTCTTTAATCATTCACATAAATTAAATCTTATTCCTTTGCATTTAAAAATAATATAAAGCAGTACTGTCCGTGTTTTATTGCCAGGCAAGAGCTTTGAACTTACGTCTCATTGAAGTTTGATAAACTCTAAGGAGTTTCCAGAGTTGAGTGGTACACTTAACCACAGGGGAAACACTGGACTGATAAGAGCTGCAGGTGAAGGAAAACCACTGAGGACCAGCAATTAGAGAGAGCTTCCCCCTTGGCAGCTTGGGTGGTGTGGAATTCTCACACTGAGGAGACTTTCCTTACCATCTCTGGCTCTTTTTATCTGAGAGCACCAAAACTTTCTAACTCCAGTTTGTGACCTGGGAAAGGGTGGGGTGAATACTTTATGGTAGGGTGGTTCTTGGTAAGAAAGACACTCTGAAATTTGGAAACAAGTTCTGACTTCACACAGATGCGGATTGATATGCAGGGAGGGATGGGACACACACATGTGCACACATACGTGCATACATGTTATGCCCACAATTCACAGAGACTCAAGTGGACCACATGCCTCAAGTAATTTTGTTACATTCTGGGTAAAGACAATGTTTTACTTCCAGAACTGATTATAAAGTGTTAGTCATGGGGCATTGTGTTAAGAGCATGGATTCTTCTACCAGTGGAACCTTGAGCTTTTCTTACTACTCACTGTGTATTCATAAGGAAATTGCTTTCATTCTATGAGACTCAGTTATCCCATTTGCAGACTAGAAATGTAAAAATACCTGTCATAGGATTGTTGTTACTATTAAGGAAAATAACGCATTAGAATAATTAGTATATTGTCTGGCACATTGTTCAGTAAGTTGTACAGGGACTCAAAAGTGGTAGGTATTATTTGTAATACAGTAAAGTAAATATTTGGTTGGTAGATAACGTTAAACTGTTATATCCTTTATTTTTAGTGCAAAGTCTATTTTACAAAAAATCTCTCCTACCCCTTCCCCAGACAAAAATAATTTGATTTTAACTACTATGAAAACATTTCCTGAATAAAAGGCTTTCCCACCGACTTGTAGTCCCTGGAGCTAGGGAGGAGAAGCAACAAGATTTGCTTCTAAGTAAAAGCTCTTTCATTTCTACTATCAAAAAGAAAAGAACTTCCCCATCCTGAGACCCTGTACTAACCTTAGGGACAGGTAAGCCATCAAAGACCATAGAGCCCAGGGAAAGAAGAATTTTGTAAGGTCAGGGTTAAGTGGTAGAAGAAAGGAAGGGGAATACAGAGGTGAAAACATAGCTATATTTTAATATTAGTCTGGCCATTTTTTTCTTCCCAATTTAATATATACTTAATTTTGATGATTAATACTTTGAAAACAATGCCAAAAATTGGCAAGTATTTTTCACATCTTTACCTGCAAGCTTCCTTCCTTTTTTTCTTTTCTTTTTTTTTCCCCTCCTTTTTTTAGGCAGGGTATTATTTATTCTTGGCTGGCCTGGAACTTGCTATGTAGGCTAGGCTGGCCTCAAGCCCATAGTGAGCCTCTTGCCTCTGCCTTCCAAGACTATATGGGTCAGCCACTATGCCTGGCTTTCCTTCTCCTCTTCCTTCTTTTAAAAAATATTATTTTTTTACAATTATTATGTATTTATTTGACTTCACATTGGTAAATAGATTTATTTATTTTATGAATCTCACTAGACTACCAGAACTTCAGGAGTAGTTTTTTAATCACCCATTTTAATTTTTTTATTTTTAAAATTTTAAATTTTTTTTAAAATTAAATTTTATTTTATGTGTATGAGTGTACTGCAAGTAAGTGTACCTGTGTTATGCAGTGCCTGTGGAGGACAGAAGAGGGTGTTGGATTCCCTGGAACTGGAATTTATGGACGGTTGTTAGCTGCCATGTGGATGCTGGGAACCAAACCTAGGTCCTCTGCAAGAGCAGTCAGTGATCTTAATGGCTGAGCTATCTCTCCATCTTCTAATCACCCATTGTTAGGTAATTCTTCTTCCTTTTTTTTTTTTTTTTTTTGGTCTTTTTGAAACAGGGCCTGTATCCCCAGCTGGCCTGGAACTTACTATGTAGACCAGGTTGGCCTTGAACTCACAGAGCTCCACCTGCCACTGCCTCCCAAGTGCTGGGACTACAGGCATGTGCCACCACGCCCATCAGGTAATTCTTCTGTATCTTCCTGAGGAATGAAACCGTGCAAGAGGCAAATGTCTACTGTGACAGCAACCTCATGAAACTGCTTTTTGGCAAGATATTCATTACTTTAGGGTTTTTTTTGTTCTCACTACTACAGAAAAAAGTATTAAAACTTTGGTGAAGTTTTACATGGAAGAATATCTGTATTAGTTACTTTTTTCATTGTTGTGACAAAATACTCAACAAGAAGCACTTTAAGGGATTTGGGCTCACAATTTGAGGATCCAGTTCATCCTGGCAGGGAAGTCATGGCAGTAGAAGCTTCAGCAGCTGGTCACATGGCATCTGCAGTCAGGAAGCAGAGGGAGTTGAATGCTAGTGCTCAGCTCCCTTTCTCCTTTTTATTTAGTCCAGGACTTCAACCTGTGGAATAGTGCTTCTCTGTTAACCTAATCTAGATAATCCTTCACAGGCATTCCCAGAGGTTTATCTCCTAGGTAACTGTAGATCTTATCAGGTTAAAACAGCAACAACAACCACAGCGACAAAACGGGCATAGTGGTGCATGCCTGTAATCCTAGTACTTGAGAGGCAGAGTCAGGTGGATCTCTGTCAGGTGGATCTCTGAGAGTTTAAGGTCAGCCTGGTCAAGTTCCAGGCCAGTCAACACTAAGATATTAACTAACACAGTACTGCTGTCATACCTAAGGATAGAATTCAGGGACGAAAAAGAAGTAACTATTGAGAACTGGTTATATAAGAAGCTCTGCCGTGTGTTGTTTACAGAAGTAAAACTCCAATGACCCTTTCTGAGAGGCTGGAAAATACATCAAGCATGTACTACGTGCCAGGCACTGAGATATTTTACATGTATTGTTTTAGTTCTTGGTAGTGTGTACAGCCTGTAAGGTAAGGTCATTAACCACATTTTCCAATGTGGAAATAGGGCTGGGGAGAATTTGTTCAAGGTCATACAGCTAGGAAATGGTAAAGTTGAGACTGAGACTTAGGGCTCCTGGATCTCTTAAGCTCGTTTTTCACCACTGTGATTTTTAAACTTCAAGGTATATAAAAGTACCAAGGATACATGTTAAAAATTACTGAGTTCCAGTTAAAAGAAAATTGGGGGGGGGTCTTTTTGAGACAGGGTCTCCATGTAGCCCCATCTGGCCTGGAACTCACTATGTAGACCAGGCTGGCCTTGAACTCATAGAGATCCACCTGCCTCTGCCTCCTGAGTGCTGGGCTCAAAGGTGTGTGCCACCAGGCCTGGCCCAAGTTAAAAATTTAAGGTCACTAAGACTGGCATGCTGCCACACTATATACCAAGTGATTCAAATCGAAGGGTTGTTTGACCAAATGTTGAGAAATAGAACTAAATTATATAGCTTTATATAGTTGATAGGGACAAAAACAACTGTAAAATAACTATTCAATATTAAACTATGGAAGACAGTCATGACTTAAACCCTAGTCTTTCTAACTCTAATATACTATTATAAGACCACATTTTTTGGGAGGGGTCTTTTTGAGACAGGGTCTCCCTGTAGCCCCAGCTATCCTGGAACTCACTATGTAGACCAGGCTGGCCTTGAACTCACAGAGATCCTCCTGCCTCTGCCTCCTGAGTGCTGGGATTAAAGGTGTGCACCACCACGCCCGGCTACAAGAT
>NW_008347131.1:437902-463735 GCF_000622305.1 Nannospalax galili
CACTATGTAGACCAGGCTGGCCTCGAACTCACAAAGATCCGCCTGCCTCTGCCTCCCAAGTACTGGGATTAAAGGCATGCGCCACCACGCCCGGCTGCAAGACCTCATTTTTAAAAATTAAACTATAATTATTAACATGTCAATTAGTTAATTGTACAAATTAATGGCTTTTACTGTGACATTTGCATATATGTATATGCATCATGTAGTATTCATATCTACTGTGATGGCTAATCTTGGTGATTAACTTGACATAACTGGGAAGAGGGAATCTCAGTTAAAGAATTACCTCTATCAGACTGGCCTGTGGTATGTCTGTGGGAAGTTTTCATTCCTTCCTTCCTTCCTTCCTTCCTTCCTTCCTTCCTTCCTTCCTTCCTTCCTCCCTTCCTCCCTCCCTCTCCTTCCTTTCTTTTTTGAGACGGTCTCTCTGTAGTCCCATCTGGCCTAGAAGTCACTATGTAGACCAGGCTGGTCTTGATCTCAAAGAGATCTGCTTGCCTCTACCTCCTCAGTGCTGAGATTAAAGGTATAAACCACTATGCCCCTTGGGAATTTTTTTGATTGCTAATTGATGTAGGAAGACTCAGGCCATTGTGGGCAGTAACATCCCTAGGCCTGTGGGTCTGGGCTGTATAAGAAAGCTAGCTGAACACGAGCCTGGGAGCAAGTCAGTAGACAGCATTCCTCCATGGTTTCTGTTTCAAGCTCTTGCCTTGAGTTCTTGCCTTGGTTTCCCTCAGTGGTGGACTATATAACCTGTATGATGACATAAACCCTTTCCTCCCTAAGGTGATTCTGGTGGCTATTTTATCACAGCAACAGAGGAGCAAATGAGAACACCCACCCTTCTTTCTCCTACCATCTCTGTGTTCCTCTCCCCTTTAACCGTCTTCAAGTCCCTAATAGTCCCTGCGATTGTCTTTCTGTGTCAAGCTTATTTTAACAAATTCATGATTAATCCACACATTTTCCAGTCACAGAAAATGCAGGAAACATTTCTAATATGTCAGGCCACTCGGATTTCTCAAACTCTTGTTATTTACTAAGGTTAATAACTTATGTGGATACAACAGTACTGAAATTTTACAGCCCTTAACCTTATTAGTGATATAAAAATTAGAGATCTAATATTTCTTTATAATCAGATCATTCCATGGAATAGGTTCTGGAGATGCACAGGTGAACAAGGATGATTGATCCCAAAGGGCAAAATGTGTGACTTCAGAAAATCACCTATTACAACCTGTCTGACTGTCAGTGTCACCTTCCACTCTTCTGTATGAGGACAGTCAGCTCAATTTGGGCCAGCAAGCTTTGTCTCTGTCTGCCAGGCTACTTCTCAGGGCAAAGCTAACAGCTTGGTTGACTTACATGGCGCCTTGTTGGGATCAGGAGAACTTTTTTGTATTTTTAATCTCTTCCATTTCCTCTCTCTCTCTCTCTCTCTCTCTCTCTCTCTCTCTCTCTCTCTCTCTCTCTCTCTTTTTCCTGTTTGCAGCTCAGCGACATGTCCTCACGTACATGGAGGATGCAGTGTGCCAGCTGCTAGAGAACAGGGAGGATATCAGCCAGTATGGCATTGCCCGGTTCTTCAC
The DNA here is from genome assembly GCF_000622305.1 of Nannospalax galili. Classification (NCBI taxonomy): domain Eukaryota; kingdom Metazoa; phylum Chordata; class Mammalia; order Rodentia; family Spalacidae; genus Nannospalax; species Nannospalax galili. The sequence goes on from NW_008347131.1 coordinate 439,501, forward strand.
AGAATAGTAAGTATATGAATACTTTGCTAACAGGGTGGGCCCAAAGGAGGTACTTGGAATCGATCAGGGTACATGAAAAATAGATTAGGCCAGTGGTGATTTTGTCATAATCATCTTAAAACACTTTAATCTTCATGAAAAGATGTCCTAAAGAGACACAAAGTGTTGCTTTATATATGCCATCACATATGAATATAATCATTTGGATTCTCTTTCCTATTTTTCTTGTGTTTGGAGAATATTGTAAGAAAGTGGGAGTAGCTTCTGGCTGCTTCTTTTTTTAAGGTAAATCATGAACTAAAGTCCATCTTCCTTAAATATGGGTGTTTTTATCCACTGTTGTTTTCCAGAGACTCCTTGGAGATCAGACAGCTGTTCTGATGAACTAAACCTGAGTTGCTATTAAAGGAACATTTGATTCTCCCTAGCTCTTTACTATGCTAGAGTTCTTAGAAATAAAATAAATAAAATCTAGATTTTTCTTTTTTTCTTTTCTCTTCTCTTTATTTTGTTTTCTTTCTAGATGTAGATGGAACCCAGGCCCTTATACAAGGGAAGAACTCTACCATTGAGCCATATTCCCAATCTTAAAAAAATCTAGATTTCTGCTGGGCATGGTGGTGCATGCCTTTAATCCTAGCACTCGGGAGGCAGAGGAAGGCAGATCTCTGTGAGTTCAAGGCAGCCTGGTCTACATAGTGAGTTCCAGGACAGCTGGGGCTACAGGGAGACCCTGTCTCAAAAAGACCAAAAAAAAAGAAAAAAAATCTAGATTTATTTAGATAAGATTGGGGTCTGCTGTTCATTTTCTCAGTTCTGTGCTGGGTTACTGTCTGGGAGTCTCTTGGGCCACCCTGGCCAACAACTCAAAGGAAGGTATCTCCTGTCTGGCATTGTTTCTTGTTTTTTTTAAAAAAAATTTATTTATTATTTTCATTTTATGTGTATGTGTGTATTGCCTGCATGTAGGTAAGTGCACCCGTGTCATGCAGTGCCCTTGGAAGTCAGAAGAGGCTATTGGATCCCCTGGGACTGGAGTTATGGACAGTTGTTAGCTGCCATGTGGGTGCTGGGATTCGAACCCGGGTCTTCTGCAAGAACAACCTGTGTTCTTAACCACTGAGTAATCTCTCCAGCCCCAATTGTTTCTTGTTATGTAGCCTTTAGCTATACACATGGACTCTTAAAGAGATATATTAATCCCTTTAATCTTTCATTATACTTTCCTTTTGGGTGTTTAAGACCATACAATTGGCCAAGTAAACCAATTTATTTTTACTCTTAAGGTTGTTTGAGGATCTGTTCCTCAGGGGTCACATGGGCTTGGGAGGAGCCCCTGGCTCTTCTAGATAGGCTGACGAGACTCAGCAGAATGGACTAGCACTGGGGAATAGCTGGGGGCACTGACAACACAGTGGACAGTAACAGGGATGATAGAATATATGGGTTCCAGTGGTAGGGGGAGGCTATGGGAGGGTGCCGTTTGGGATGTGGGTATGAAAATGAATAAAATTGTTTGGGATGTTCTGTATGAACTACACAAAAAAGTGAATTAAAAAAAATCTAGATTTCTCTTTTTTTCATTAGAGATTGGTTTATTTTTATTTGATGGGTGGGTGTGTCTTGCCCAAATGTATGTTTATGTACCATGTGCATGTCTAATGCCCAAGGAGGCCAGAAGAGGATGTCAGATCCCCTGGAATTACAGTTACAGATGGCTTTGAGCCAACATGTGGGTGCTGGGAGTAGCACCTTAACAAGAGCAGCAAGCACTCTGAACCACTGAGCTACCTCTCCAGCTGAATATCTAGATTGGAATCCATTGGAATTTTGGGAAGAAACAAGTTTGTTGAGAAGAGAGTTAGTCTCTTCTCCTGGTCTTCTAAAGAAGGATGAAGTAGAGAAAGGAAGTGTGCTTGTTTTCGTGGTGTGTGCTGAAGCAAATGAAGTGTCAGGGAACAGACTGGGATTGAATAGCCTTGTTTGCTTTTACAGAACTGACAGGCCGAAGGGTCAAGTTTCTAGGCCATTTAATCTGTACCAGTACTTTGGAGGCTCCTTGCCAAGTGAAATATGACCCTTATGGGGTAATGCTTCTTCCTGGCCTTTTTTCATTCAACCCCCCTCATCTCCTTTATAAGTCTTTCCCCTGTTATACTGGTTCCTTCAGGGCAAGCGTCATTTCTTCTTCATCTTTATTTTCCAAGTGTGTGTTAGCATATAATAGATGTTGGTAACAGAGTTAGTAAATATTTCTGAATCTATAACTGTCTATATTTTAAACTAGTGCGTAACCTGCCTACTACTCTAATTGTAGATTTTGTTATAATAAAAACAACCCTATCTGTTGTTGGTTTTGGACAGTAAAGCTCTATTTTTTTCCCTTTAAGAAGTTTTATACAATGTGTCTTGCACTCCAAAAGCACATTACACTGGCCTATGTAACTGATACTGAACTCTAGAGAACCTGTAGGAAGGCTTGTAGCTGTTTGGAATGCAGTTTACTCTGGGTAGGGGTTTGGGGTTTTTTTAAAAATCTACTAATATACTGTTAAGAAAAGAAAAAAGACAAGATTTTTCATAATACTGATAGAAATCTAGTTGCCAAGTGAGCTGTTTCTTGTTCTCAGAAAACTAAAAATTATATAAAGTATGTGAGTGGAACATTCCTGAAACTTCTGTGACTCTAAGACAACAGATTGGCTTGAGGTAAGTTATTTTGAAAAGTGAACAGTGAACCAGTATCAAAGTTCCAAAGATGTTAAAATATTTTTTGAAAGGCATAACCATATGACAAAATGGGAAATGTATTTGGTAGACTCATAGAAGCTCCTGATTTGACTTTGAGTTTGATTTATCTAGTGAAAATCCTCCCATTCAGGCCCCCAGGTTTGTATTGATTCATAAGAGAAGCATGGCTGTCAGCTGGAGAGATGGCTTGACAGTCAAGAGGGAGAGGGAGAGGGAGGCGGGGGGAGAGAGAGAGAGAGAGAGAGAAAGAGATTGAGATTGAGATTACAGAGCACTACTGTAGGATGAAGCAGCTCCCTGCTGGTTAACCCTTAGCAGATTTCTGAATGCTGGGCTGCAATTGCCTCATCTATGAAATGGGCTTAATAAGCCTTACATACATACATACATACTACTACTACTACTACTACTACTACTACTGCTACTGACATAATGAGCAGTTTTTATTAAACTCATCTTATGTTTCTTCTGCTACAATTCTTTGAACTAGGTATGATTGTTATCCCTGTTTTATTGATGAGGAAATGAAGGATCCTCAATTTAAACGTTAAAAGAGCTTCAAGTACATAAGCTAAAAATTGTCAGAGTTAAATCTAGCATTATCTGCAGTATTACAGAGTGCATCTCTACTGCCTCCAAGTACCTTCATTACCTAATGTTGCTGGAAGCCTTCATCAGTCTTTTTTTTTGGGGGGGGTGTCTTTAGCTATAATTTCTACAACTCTTGAATTCTCTCTATGAACTATATTATACAAGCTTATCTTATAGCCTTGTCTGTTGATTGATGATCTTAATTTGTTGCCATTTAAATATCTAGTTTTGGCCTTTTGGAGAATCAATTACTGCTGTCTCTAAAAAGAAAGCATGACTTTGAAAAAAGATACTAACTATACACTTCCATCTCATAGTTTCAAGATCATGCCTTTTCATACATTAAATGATTGGTGTTATATACCTATTTATCACTTATTGAGTTATCTGTGAAAGGCCTTGGATGGGAGGTTCAAGAGGGACACTGAGACAGATGGTTGGGGGGTATGGAGTTTATAAAAAGAGTTATGAACAACATAAACAGATAGACAGACAACAGCATGGTGGGAGCCCTAGGGAGACTTCAGGCCCCAGCCCCAGAGACAGCTTGGTGGGGGCTCTGAAGAGAAGAGATCGTGGCCTGTATGGCAGAAGTGGGAGTCTCTTCTACCTCCCTGAGGATGGGGCAACTTCTATAGCATAAGCCTATGGCCAGGCTCTCTGATTCCTATACAGGAGGGTGGGGAGCAGAATGTGTGGCCACAAGTACCCCCTCTAATGTAAACTCACTTCCCCAGGTGAGAGCTCCTGTCACATGGAAGTCTGTTAGAGATTGACAGGCAGTATCTCAATAGGGTGCCTGTCAGTATTCTTAAGAGGGGAAGGGCTGTTGCAGGCCTTATGGCCTGAGCAGGAGGCAGCTGGATTCTAACATTACATTCTTACAGTGAGCGTCCCAGAAAATCTTAATAAACTGCAAAACATAGTGTCTGAGCAGTATCATGTTTGTGTCTGCAAGACTGAGCTCTGTAGACCATATTCCTTTGGACACTCTTGAAAGAAGGAAAGACGATCCAAAAGGGTTTTCTTTTGTGCTATGTGTAATATCTACCTCTGAGTATTGTCCTTCAACCAGAGAAGGTGACAGGAATGAATATTTAGAGGCGCTACTCTAAGAATAGACCAAGTCAGATAGGCATGGTGGCGCATGCCTTTAATCCCAGCACTTGGGAGGCAGAGGCAGGCAGGATCTCTGTGAGTTTGAGCCTAGCCTGGTCTACATAGTGAGTTCCAGGCCAGCTGGGGTTACAGGGAGACAAAAAAAAAAAGAGAATAAACCAAGTCAATAAAAAAAAGAATAGACCAAGTTAATGCCAGGTCAGGCTCCCTGAAGACATGCATCCAAGAAAATGAGATTGGAGTAGCTGTGACTTAGAGACAGAGTGTGACCAGGTTCTTGTGGTGAGGATGGAATGAGAAATGTAGCTTTTTAAGACACTGGCAAAAAATGATGAGAGAAAAACAGGCTGACTGAAACTTGAGAGTTGCTATCGGGATTGGGAACCATTCTGCAGCTAATTGATAGTTCCAGCCCTGTGGCATCAGGGAGCCTGACCTCCACATCCTAATATAGAAAAGAGTAACACTCTGTGGTCATGGCCATTGGGCCCAGGAGGGTTTTTTCTTATGATCAAATGTCTTTGTTTTGTTTTGCTGTGTTTTGTTTTTTAGTGTGTCATTTTCATTTCTGGTGAAGTTTTGATGTTGATTGCTTTGGTTGCAAGGAAAAGAAGTACACAGATTAGTTTCATTGATAGAGGTTTATTTTAAGGATGAAATCATAAGCCAGCATTTGCCTCAGTGACTATTTTCTTTTTCATTCTTTTTTCTTGTTAATAAAGGGTCTCATGCAACACAGGCTAGTCTTGAACTTTCTCTGTAGCCAAGGATGACCTTAAACTTCTGATCCTTTGGTTTCTACCTCAATGCTGGGATCATGGCATGTGCCACTACACCTGGTTTATGTGTTGCTGAATATCAAACTCCAGCCCCTCAGTAACTATTTTTGAGCACTTACTATGTGCTCTGTGTACTTGGCCAATAGCTTATATCAGGGACAAGACAAGGTGCATACCCTTATGGACCTAACTTTTTAACACAAGAGAAAGTGTGTGAGCAAACTGAAGACAAAAGAAGAGCTGTAGCTAATGAACTCTGTGGCTGGCATGTTCTCACATATACCACTCTTTAATCTTCACAAAGTGAGGCAGGGCATTAATGTGCCCGCAGTTACACATTTGGAAATTCAGGCACAAAATAGTAACATTCTGAAGGCCATACAGCTGACAACTTTAACAAGATAAATAGCAAGAAAGTAACCAGGACATTGTGATTTATAGGACCATCAAAGAGCTCCCCTCATCAGAGGGTCAGTAACTTAGCTCACAGTGACTCACTTTCTCTTTGTCTACCTTGAATACCTGGGCTGTTTGTGTCCAGGAAAGATAATTTGGTTTTATTTTTCTCTACTCAGAATGGAGAACCTTTAATAGTCAGTGTTCCTAGAAAGCCATTTCATCGGTAATTGGCTTTCCTTCATGCCTTGTTAAGATTTGATAAGTAAAAGGAATAAAGTAGTCAGAAAAAGTATTTGTGTTGTCTATCATGTAGCATAAGTATGGAAATAAAAAACTTTATTTATTAGGTTTTAGAAAGGAACTATAATTTTATTCTGAGACATAGTAATCATCAGAATTCAATTGGGAAGTTGAATGTTTATTTGGATTACTTTCATAAGAAGTTTCAGCATCACATTCCCTTTTTTATTGTCTTGATTGGAATAAATCCACAAAATGTGAGCCTTATTAATTCACTCTTAGAAAAAAGAAATCCCAGTGTAATACATATTCATAAATCAATATATACAGCCCATGGTTAGAAAATGCTGAATGTTTCTTCTTTTTTAAAACGGGTACTCCATAGCTTGTGAACAACCTAGGATAATCAGGGTGAAAAATTTCAGTCTTAAAGTTGGCAGATTTTTAGACGTATACACCATCTAGCATCTAAGTAATGCTGTTTGGTTCTTCTTGTGCCCGTGGCAGCAGAGGAAATACATCCGAGAAATCCAGGACTTTCCTGACTTTCAAGCTCGTAGCTTCGAATGAAGGATGGACTTGAGACTTCTCTGAGCCATCTCTGTCCCATGTTTTTTCCTACTTATTGTTGTTAAATTGAGTCAAAATGTGGTGTGGTGAAGTAATGGTGACTAATCCTGTTATAGACTCCTTCAAAAGGGGTAGGCTTCTTCCAAGAGCCAGCCCCCTCCTGCCTTTTTTCCATAGTTTAGTTCTTAGCTAGAGTTGACACATTGTAACAGAAAATTGCCCATTCCTCATTGTCAGCATCTGGAGTCTCAGAGACTCAGAATTGCCAGGAATAGATTTTGTCTTCACTTAAAGCAATACTATCCTGTTACAGGCCCAGATGCTCCTGTTAAGCCATCTGTGAAGTCCGAACAGGTTTCTGGTTCTTTTTCTGTATTAGCAGAGGTGTGCTAATAGAAGGACTTTAGAGAGTCATAGCGGTGAGTTACCAGAGTCACCAGAACCTATTTGACACTGAAAAATCCAGGGTCATTGTAGATACAAAAAACTGCCTGTTTGTGTAGTGCCCATCTTCCTTCTTCAGTCCTTCATGTTACGATTCCTGAAAACCATCCAGCAGCACTTGACCTGGTGACTGAGGAAGTGATTTCACAGCTCACTGGTTTCCTCATTCATGTAGAAGTCAGAGTCAAAGGTTACAAGAGTAACTGAGCCTACTTTTCCTCTGTCAGGGAGGGCCCTACTACCTCCTTACTTCCTCCTTCCCCAGATTAAGAGAAACTGAACCATTGTGAGACCAGTAAGAGGGAGATGGAGGAACTCTGTCCTTGGCCGATTGGCTAAAGTACTCTTAAGACCCATGAGCAATAGTTCTGTCTTCATGGGAGCTGCTTTTGCAACTAGCCAGTATAAAACTTAGGTATACTTTTTCACACTGAAATATTTCCCCTTGGAGAAATAACTTGACTTATTACAATCTATAAATAATTTAAAGGACCTTTACTTAGTCTAAACCCTTGTATTCCCTCTCTGCTAATTCCCTGGGTACCCTCTGGCAATCAAGCAGACACACAAATATGAATCAACAAATCTCTCGTACTATTAATAATGTAAAATAGCCCACCAGAAGTTAAGAAATGTGGCTTTATCCACAGAGCAATTTAAAATTTTCTGTGCTTTTAATTTCTTCTGTAATTTGCCTAGAACTGTAGAAAATGTGGGACAAGACTGGCACAAGAACAGGAAAGAATGACACAATCTGATACTTTAAGCAGGTCTTTACTGAGATGGGATGGGGTGGCAGGGACAGGGGAGGAGGAGGGACAATTAGGATCTTGGTTGTCACATAGTTTCTTCTCTGAGAACACTGAAGGAAGCTAAACAAAGCTTCCCTGTGCTGTCAGGATTTGCTGAAGTATTTGTCTTATGTCTTAGCTCCTAGCCCAACAGCAAGTACATCTGTATAGCCAGTGACTTACCCATAAAACAGAGTGTTTCTGCTGGGCATTACCGGTAGCACATGCCTCTAATCTCAGCACTCACAAGACAGAAGCAGGTAGATCTCTGTGAGTCTAAGGCCAGCCTGGTCTATATAGCAAGTTCTAGGCCATCCATAGTTACATAGTCTCTCTCTTTCTCTTTCTGTCTCTCTGTCTCTGTCTCTCTTTCTCTTTCTCTCTCTCATACACACACAAAAGAATTCTTTCCCTGGATCCTTTAAGAGGGGTTATATCCAACCTATTTCCTATCTTCAGTTCAGAACTGTGATTCCTTTAGCTATCAGATGTGGATAATTTCTTACCAGAAAATGACTTTAGCCTGCAAATTTATTTTTTGACATGCGAGTTCCAGACATACTAAGTTCTGGGACTGTGACAGTAGAGAATACTATAATGACAGTGGTTTGGGTAAGACATTATTTCCTGAGTGATTATAGAAGCAGCCTTGAATTCATCCCTCTGTCTTTTTCTTTTTTTCTGAAGTAGGGTCTCACTATGTAGCCCTGGCTAGCCTTGAACTTCCATTGATCCTCCTGCCCCTCTCTCCTGAGGCCTGGGATTCCAGGTGTGCACCATTACACCTGGTTTCATCTCCTTGTCATTAAGTACCATCAACAGTAAATGTCTTTGTTAATGTCCCTTGTGTTATGATTTTCTAGATCTACATTATTGCCAGGGATGATAATACCTATCTCATGGGATAGTTAAACAGATAAATGAAATGACATATATGGAGTATCCAGCTCTGTCCAGCTAACTTTTATTATGTGCCTGTTCCCTTTGCTCAGTTTGCTTCTTTTTTTGTTGATTTTGAAGTATAGTCCTCCTCTCTCTTTGAATGGCATCAAAATCGAATACCTTGAGGACTGTCTGTTATCTCTTGCTTCCTGTGATACTTCTTCCTTACCCTGCATTGGTGTGCTTCTTGGAGATTAAAACATTGGATGATTCACTATACAACTGTAGGCACTTAGTGTCCACCTCTTTGCTTGTCATCGTTCACTCAGAGACTTGTCTAGAGATGCTTTTCTTTCTTTTTTCCTTCTTCCCTTATAAGCCACTTCTTCCCTTCTTGTCTACATCCCATTTCTTCTGCCTCTTAAGAATAAAAACTGTGAAGGTGTAATGGGGGACCTGAGTCCCACAAGACAGCTTGTATGGTTCCTGCTCTTTGCCCTAGCAGTGCTATACTTGGGTAATGAAAAGCAGACCTTCCCTGCTGAGGTCATGGCTCCTTATGCTGGCAGTTGCTCCGGGAAGCTGTTTATCTGTGCTTGCTAAGCCAAACTCCAGCCTCTGAGCAGTTGGAATGCATTGGGAAACCACAGAGCCCAAAGAGAGCATTACATAGGCAGTTCCATGCAGGGAGAGTCTATTTCCACCACACAAGTTGCAGTTTACATGTGTGGGGATAATTGTTTATCTGTGCACTCTCATACTTCACCTAATATGTAACACACATGTCTTCTCAAGAGGGTTGAACCAAAGTAACTATATTGCTGTATCCAAATTGCCCTGAACATCCACTGATTTGCCATAAGAAAAAAGAGATGCTATGAAAAATTTGTTGTAAAAACCTCCTTTTTAAGGTAGTGTTTTTCTTAGTCTAATGTGCTGTTTAGAATTTTAAACCTTTCAGGCCTGATCCCCAAACACTGTTTCTTGTATGTTTTTTCCAGCTACATGTTTTTCTTCATCCCCTTGCCATATAGTAGGTATTATTACAGAGCTTCAAAGGGGCTCTACATCAGAGAAACTTGTCTAGAAAGAGATGTGATCTGCCTGAGTGATAATGTTTTTTGATGAACAAACAACTAGAGAACATAATATTTTATATAAGCATTAAGTTATGTACTCCAGTATGTTAAGGATTGAAAGTAAGGAGAAATAGTGGCTATTAGTTAAATAAGAGTTCTTGAATAGGACATCATAGAGGAGTTTTCTTCATTAAGAAAGATAGAAAAAAAGGAAACATTTTATTTTATTTTTTATTATTATTATTTTTATTATTATTTTGGTCTTTTTGAGACAGGGTCTCCCTGTAGCTCCAGCTGGCCTGGAACTCACTATGTAGACCAGGCTGGCCTTGAACTCACAGAGATCCACCTGCCTCTGCCTCCTGAGTGCGGGGATTAAAGGGATTATGCATCACCATGCCCAGCTCTATATTTTATTTATTATTTTTATTGTATGTGTATAAGTATATTGCCTGTATGTGTGTAAATGCACTCATGTTGTGCAATGCCAGAAGACGTCAGAAGGAGGTACTGGATTCCCTGGAACTAGAATTACAGATGGTTGCTAGCCACCATGTGGGTGCTGGGATTTGAACCCAGGTCCTCTGCAAGAGCAGCCAGTGCTCTTAACTGCTGAACCATCTCTCCAGCCCCAGAAGGAAACATTTTAATGTAGCTTGAAAGCTCTGTAGTGTAAGTGGTTACAAATACACACGTTAGTGTCAGATCCATGTTTGGGGCCTATCAATGTAATCTTGGGCAGGTTACTTAGCTTTGTTTATAAAATAGTAAGATTTATACATAAAAATGTAAAATTCTATGTTATCTAATTGTTGGAAGGAAAGAGTGAACAAGATAATACAAATGAAGTGTTTGGCTTTTTTACCTAAGATATAGTAAGTGTTGCATGAATTGTAGCTACTGCTACTATTGAAACATACCTCCATTCTCACAGGTGTTTTCTGAGTGTCTTTACCTTAGTCACTGTTCTAGATACTAGGGACACAGCAAGGAACAAAACAAATAAGAAATCCCAACCCTCATGGAGATTCTTTTCTGAAATTCTTTTTTTTTCTTTTTTTCTTTTTCTTTTTCTTTTTTTTTTTTTGTCTTTTTGTCTTTTTGTAGCCCCAGCTGTCCCAGAGCTCACTATGTAGACCAGGCTGGCCTCTAACTCACAAAGATCTGCCTGCCTCTGCCTCCCAAGTGCTGGGACTACAGGCGTGCACTACCACAATGGCAAGTAACTGAATATTAATAGAGAACTAGTGGGCTCTGGTTTTAGATCTATGGTCGAGTACTTTCCTAGTGTGAATAATTACCTGGGTTCAGTCACCAGCGCTGCAAAGAAACTACTAACTAACTAGTCTAGAACTCAGTTGAATTTGCGTCTTTGCTTTTGAAGGGCAGTTTTTTCCTGGTATAAACTATATGATGACATCATTTTTTACCCTCAACTATTGTCTGGTTTTCACTGTCTCTATTGAAAATTAACTGCATCTTATTCTTGCTCCTTAGAATATATTTTTTCCTTTATTTTTGGCTAATTATTGGATATTGCTTCTTGGGTTTTAGCAGTTTTTTTTAAGATCATGTCTAGGTTTGCCTTTTTTTTTTTTTCTGTCTTTTTTTTGGAAAAGGGTCTCCCTGTAGCCCCAGAACTTGCTATGTAGATCAGGCTGGCCTTGAACTCACAGAGATCTGCCTGCCTCTGCCTCCCAAGTACTGGATCAAAGGTGTGTACCACCACATCTGGCCTAAGTTTGCTTTTCAAAAATGTATTTAAACTATTTGGTGTTTAGTGCTTCTTGGACCTATAGCTTTATGTCTTTAATATTTTTCCTTACAGTTATTTATTTTGTGTGTATGTGTGCATGCCCATGTGTGCCCACATGCCACAGTGCATGTGTGGAGGTCAAAGTACAGCTTGAGGGAGACATACTCTTCAATGATGTGGGTTCTGGGGATTGACCTCAGGTCATCAGGCTTGGTGGCATCACCTGTGCCCTAGCTTGACGATTTATCAGTTTTGTAAATCCTCAGTTATAAGCCCTTAAACTTGTTTTGTTCTACTCTCAGTCCGTATTTCTTTGGGAATTCCAATTATGCAAATGTTAGGCCCTTCCGTAATATCCTCTCTTATGTTTTTCTGCATTTTCTTTCATTTCGTCTTTTAGGTTAATTTTGGATATTTTCTTTTCTTTTTCCAGTTCATTAATTATTTCCTCATTTGTGTCCAAATGCTATTAAGCCCATCTACAGAGTTCTTAATTCTACTATTGCATTTTTCAGTTCAGTAATTTCCATTTAGGCTGGAGCATGGTGGCTCATATTTGCAATTCTTGCACTCAGGAAGCTGAAGCAGGAAGAGAGCTCAAAGCCAGTCTGGGTTTTATAGTGAGACCCAGTTTTAAAACCATAAAAGCATTTTTTTTTCCCCATTTAGCTCCTTTTTTTTTTTTTTTTTTGTTTACTATCTGCCAGGGCTGAACTTTTTTTGTTTTTTTTTTTTTGCTTGAGCTCAGTAAAGCATAGTTTTTACAGAATCCATAATTTATTGTTTGGACTCACTGTGGATTTTTTCCTGTTATCTCTTTTCTATCATTGATTTTTAAAATTTTTATTTATTATTTTTATTTTATGTGTATGAGTATATTACCTGCATGTATGTGAGTGCACCTGTGTTATACAGTGCCCATGGAGGTCAGAAGAGGGTGTCAAATTCCCCTGGAACTGGAGTTACAGATGGTTGTTAGCAGCCATGTGGGTGCTGGGAATTGAACCCAGGCCCTCTGCAAGAGCAACCAGTGCTCTTAACCACTCTGCCATCTCTTCAGGCCCCATATCTTTGATTTTTAAATTCTACTGTCTTATAATTTTTCCCTCTAATTCAGTGGTGTACATTACACATGACAAAGTTGTAGAGACAGTAGATGGCTGAGAATGGTGCCATCTTTCCTCAGTGGTGGGTGTGCATCATCTTTGGTAGGTCCCTGGGTGCTACTAGCACTCTTGGGATACCTCCATCCCCTCAGCTATTGAAATGATTTGAAGCTAGGCATAAATATCAAAGAAAGCCAATTTCTGAGTAGTTCTTCAGGGGGTCAGAGAACCTTAGGAGTTTAATAGATCCCTTTTCCCAACCTACATGCATCCTGAACTCCAGTTTTTTTTTTTTGTTGTTGTTGTTTTTTTAACTCCAGGCCCCAAGAATTATTTGAAAACTCAGAAATTTAACTTTAATTTAAAGCCATAAGTATTCAGTGTATCAGCTTCTTCCTTTACAACAGCAGAGGATACAGTAATACCTCATTTTTAAAGTGGTAGTGAGAATAAATGATAAATGAGGTACCTAGTAGAACTGTAAAATGATGTGAAAACATCTGAGGTTTCTGTGTTGTTGACAGAGTCATAAGTACTACCAAGGTCTATGTTTACGTTCAAAGTTAAAGGACGTGCCGCCTCTCAATCAGGAGGTAGTAAAAATATAGAAAAATTTCCTCATCCAAGTTTGTAGATCTCTTGAATTCAACCCATGAACCTTTCTATCTTTGGAAGCCCTCCCTGCCTGAGGGGAAAAGTGACACCAAATGCTTGACTCACAGCTCTGGAACAGATCCTTTCATAAGGATCTGTCAGTCTTCAGTGCCTTGAAAACGGCTCTCTGATAACTTCAAACACACGCTTCTTAAAAGCAGAAGAGAGGCCATGCCAGGGAAGAAAGGGCCTGGTGGGGGAACAAGAGAGGGTAACAAGGGAGGAGAGACAATGTCTTGGAATCTAAACTTATCTACGCCAGACACAGACACACAGACACAGACACACACACACACACACACACACACACAGAGGACTAAAGCAGGGGGGCTGTTTAGAGGAAAGAACGGAACCAGGAAGGAGGGCTGAGCAAGGCACCAAAACCATTATTTTGTACACTAACTTAAAAAAATAATGTGGGAGGAAAATCCATATGCTTTTAATGATTTATTCCCTTTTCCTCAGCTGGGAGGGTTAGTCTGAATTACCTAGTCTAGCTTTATTGGAAGAGGAATTCCTTTAGACCTTGTATCCTAGTAGAATATAATTATATTAGCAGAAATAGGAAATATCTTACATTACAACAGGTTATTAAGGAGTTTAATTTGATTTATGACAGACTAGTACACGTTGAAAAGTGACAGGAAATACATAATTAGAATAAGGTAAGGCCAATTCGTGGAGGGTTCAATTATGTTGTAATTTTTTTTTAAAAAAAGGTAAAAGATGATACCTTGTAAATGCTAGGAAATAAACTCCCTGCCTGCTCTTTTCCTTTTGATTTTTAAAATTCAGTAACTGTGTGGTAAGCCTGTACTATATATCAATCACTGTGTCAGACATGGACCTCAAGGAGTTCAATGTTGTGTGAAGACGGTAGACATAAATACAATAAAATAGAGGATTAGAAGTGCTGGACTAATGAATAAACTTTCATAAGATAAGTGATTAATTGTCCAAAGTCAGGAAATGATTTACAGAGGAGTGGCATTTATTTTAGGCCTAGAAGAATATGTAGAGAATTACTGACAGAAAGGAGAGTGGGACTCCAGGAAGAGAGGACTATGTAGGAAAGAAGTGGAAAAGAAAAAGCAAGAAAAGCAGATCCAAATCTACACCCCCCCACAGGAACTCATGTAGCATAGGCTGACCTCAAACTCAGTGAGGAACAAGATTGAATTGATGACCCTCTTGCCTCTACCTCCAGAATTCTGGGATTACAGTTGTATGCCACCTTCTTCAGTTTATGCAGTGCCAGGACTTCATGAATAGGGGCTAGCACTCTACCAGCTGAGCTGCATCTCCATCTAGTCCAAAATATTATTTTTTTAATTTTATGTGTGTGAGTGTATTGACTGCATGTATGTAAGTGCACTCATGTCATGCAGTGCCCATGGAGGTTAGAAGAGAGTGTCGGATCTCCTAGAACTGGAGTTATGGATGGTTGTTAGCCACCATGTGGTTGCTGGGAATTGAATCTGGGTCCTTTGCAAGAACAGCCAGTACTCTTAACCACTGAGCCATCTCTCTAGCCTCCTGAAGAATCTTATTTACAATAATATTTAGATTTTTACATTCTTATTATTATATTTGTTATTTATTGGGGGTGGGGGCATGCCTCAGCACAAATATGAAGGTCAGAGGACAACTTGTTGGAGTCATTCTCTCCCTTCACCATGTGGGGTTTGGTGATTGAACTCAGATTGTCAGTCTCGGCAGCAGTTGTCTTTACCTGCTGAGCCATCTCAACCTGCCCAGTATTTAGATTTTGATTGTTGAACATAAGGGGGAAAGTTGGGAGTGAAAAAGATGGAGATTATAATGGGTATGAAATTTCTCAAGACTGGATTTTTTCCTCCCCTCTCCTTTTCTCTTTGTTCTTGTTTTTTGTTTTTGTTTTTGAGACAGACTCACATTGCCCAGACTGGTCTTGACAATGATCTTAAACTCCTGATCCCCTTGCCTCCACCTCCTAAGTGCTAAGATTATAAGATTATAGTCTTGTGCCACCATGCCCAGGATGACTTTTTTTTTTTTTAAGAATCACAAGTTATACAGATTCTTAAGGGGCAAAGAGGTGTCTATGTATGATGTAATGTATGTTTATATGTGGATGTGGATGCAGGTGTGTATGTGGGGAGTGTGCACCTATGTGTGGAAGCCTAAAGATAATCTCAGGCTCATTACTCAGTAGGCACCATCCACCTTGTTCTTTTGAGACAGGATCTCTTACTGGCCTAGAGTTTGCCTAAGCAGGCTAAGCTAACTGGCCAGTGAGGCCTAGGGATCCTCCTGTCTCTGCCTCCCCAACACTGGAATTACAAGTGCATGTTACCTCACCTAGCCTTTTTGGTGAATTCTAGGGATCTAACTCAGGTCCTCATGCTTGTGTGGCAAGTACCATACAGACTGAGTTATTTCCTCAGCATTAAGTATATTTTTGACTAATTCATCAGAAACTAACTATGACTATCTTGGGCCAAAAGAGACTTTTATGCAAAGTTGTGTCAGTGTGGTGAGTGCCTGTAGATCAAATTGCTATGAGACCTGTGCCTAGTTTTCTGGTGCATAGCCTCTGAAGTTCCCTTGATTCTTGGCTGTTTTCTAAGCTTAGTCCTTCAGCTACATCTGGGTTTTGTGAACTCCTGTAGCAAAGTTCCATTTTGACTAAGATAGTCAGATTTGGTTTCTATTGCTTGCAACCAAGAATCTTGGCATTACTGTTAGTAGTAGTAGTACTTTCGTAATTTTTTTTTTGAGACGGCTTGCTATGTAGCCCTGGCTAGCCTGGAATTCACTGTGTAGACCAGGATGGCCTCAGACTCACTTAGATCCACTTGCTTTATCTCCTGTTTGCTGGAACTAAAGGTGTGTACCACCATGCTTGGCTCATTCATGGGTCTTTTAGAAGTTTATTAATTATCACACGAAACTGAATTCTCATAAACTTTATATAACAGTGACTTTCATTTTGTTGGGAATAAAAGAAGAGGTATGATTGAACTGTTACCCTTATTTACATATGATATTTAGATTTTGGTTGCTGTTAGCACCGTCCCTGGTACTGCTTCTTTCAAGCTTGGCTGTGATTCCTAGGAAAGTCTTGGAAATGGCCAGCAGAGCAGATATACCACTAAGTATCAGAAGTGTCCACGAAACTAGATAAGATTCTGCCTGTTCAGTGGTTGCTAGAGTGCTGATAAAATCGAAATTCCTACCTGCTTCTTAATAAACTATTGAAATATTTGAGATAAAGGAAAAATAAGCATAATAAAACTAATTCTTGAATGGTGACGGAAATGAAGTTGAAGCTTATTTTAGGAATTTGAAACAGTTTTCAGCCACATTTTTCCCCCAAATCAAATTGACATTTGTGTAACTCTGACAAACTGGTTTTTTAAAAACAAAACAAAAACAGAAAACCTGTGAATGATCAATGACCTCTTTAAAATGTTATCATTACATCTCTCTTATGAATCTGAGAGCTGTGCCAGATGGTAGAAATTACAAAGAGGTCTGTGACAGATTGAAAGATGAATGAAAGGAAGACAGGAATTTGTGTGCATAGATCAAAGGAGAGGAACCCAGAAATGCTGGTTTCTTAATTGCCCACACTGTGCATTGGACATCGGGGCACGTGAGAAGTCGAGGTGGGTGGTGAGAATAGAGATGGCTCTCCTTTCAGTGCCTCTGTGATTTAACCCAGCCACAGATGCTGTGAGGTTTTGGTGTGGGCATGATTTCAATGAGGTTCTAATCCTGAGCTTCTTCAGAATGGCATGAAGGAGAACCTGACAGCACCATCTCCTAGATTTCAAATCTTAAACATGGACCATGTATCATTCCTCATCACTCTTCTTTCCCCTCTGAGAGTCTTGGATTATGGATTTGCTTAGCTTGTATGACAAGAGTCTTACTCTGTATCCCAGGCTGGCCTTGAACTCATAGTAGTCCTCCTGCCTTAGCCTCCTGACTGCTTGGATTATAGATGTGAGCTGCCAGACCTAGGCAGTCTAGACTATGAAGTGAGTCCCAGGTCAACCTAAACAAACAAACAAACAAACAAACAAACAGAGTCTAACTTTTAGCTAGGTGCAGTAATGTGATACTTCTATAATCCCAGCACTCAGGAGGCTAAGGAGTCCAAGTTTGAGGCCAGCCTAGGCTACATAGTAGGTTTCAGGCTGGCCTGGACTATATATTGAGCTCCTGTTTCCCACTCCCCCCCAAAAAAGAAGAATCTAACTTCATTGTCAAATTAGCTTATTTCCTCTCTTCCTTTTTGGAATGTTCTTCTGTCTGGATTTTTTCTTATCACAAAATGGATTAGGTAGGTTTTTAGTAATAAAAGTTGATAAGAATATAATGTGATATGGGTAGTATGTAGACTAACAGATATTTAACAAAGTCTGACTACACTTCAGAGAGAAATACCTATTTATTAATAATGCAATTTCAAGTAGTAAAAGTTGAGAAACTCAGTGAGGCTTTTGGGGTATTGAGTGACTGGAGGATGGGGAAGCTACACTTCACAGGGATGCTAGAGTAGAGCTCACTAAGGCCTTTTGTTTTTGTTTTTTGTTTTTGGTATTTTTGAGACAGGGTCTCCCTGTAGCCCCAGCCGGCCTGGAACTTGCTCTGTAGACCAGGCTGGCCTCGAACTCACAGAGATCCATTTGCCTCTGCCTCCAGAGTGCTGGTTAAAGGCGTGTGCCACCACACCCGGCCCTGCTATTGCTTTTTTAAAAATAAAGTTTTGCTATGTAGCTCAGGCTGGCTTGGAACTTGTGACCTTCCTGCCTCAACCTTCTGGGTATTAGGATTACAGGCATGTACTACCATACCAGGTGGCTGTTGCTATTTTTGATACTCAAAGAACAACGTGGTTCTTTAGAAAGTATATTCTTGATTAGTATCATAGAGAAGGATGAAGTAGGGAGGAGATGTTATAATGATAGCTGTCTAAGGCAAAGGAAAAGAAAAACTAAAATGAGAAGCTTGACTTTGAATTTTGTTTGCTTTGTGATTTTGACCATCGACTTCCATCTCAAGGATGGGAGGATGAACGCTGAGTATAGTTGTACATACCTGTAATCTCAGCACCTTGGAGGCTGAGACAGGAGGATTGCAAGTTTGAGGCTAGCCTGGGCTGCATAGTGAGACCCCCCCCCATCTCACAAAACAAAAAAAACAAAAACAAAACCTGTGATGATGATAGGAGTTGGTTAATGGGTATGTCTGGGGTCACTATGAAACTGTATCTTTAGAATTATGACATTATAAGGGTGTCTTCTCCGGGGCTTTCCATTTGGATCATAATTCATGAAAGAAGGCAGAAGCTGACTTTTCTTACCCTCTGTCCTTAACAGGAATAAAGAAGGAGAGGAGAAATTTTGAAGCTACTAAGATTAGGCCCTTGGGTCTAATATTGAAGTTCAAACAAAATACTTAGAAAGAACGCTTTTATATTTTGTTAATTAGAAAATGGTTTCTTGCTCTTTTTCTTATATTGTTGCTAATTGGACAGAATAATTATGTTTATTTTAATTCTGTATTTCATATTTATTGAATGTTTACTTTGTGCTAGGTGCCAGATGAATGAAAAAGAATGTCATATGCTCTGCCATCAAAGGGTGTGCAACCAACAGGAAGACATTTTGATTGCATGTACTAGTATCCCAACTTAAAATGGCTTGAAGGAAGGAGAGACACAGAGAGAATATCAGTAGATAGAAATTTTACCAAATTTTTACTAAAAAGCCCATGGTGAACAGGCTGGTTTCAAACAGGCTGAATTCAGCTATTAAAATAGTATCATTAGGTTGGGTATGATGATGGTGCACACCTTTAATCTCAGTACTTGAGGAAGAGGCAGGAGGATCTCTGTGAGATCAAAGCCAGCCTGGTCTACATAGCTAGTTCTAGGCCTGCTGGGATTACAGGGAGACGCTGTCTCCAAAACAAACAAACAAAAATTCATTAGCAATTTACATTTGCTGCTCTTCATCCATTTTCCTGTTTTTATCCTGAAGATGACCATTAGCAAACTTGAGGCCTCCATCCTGAGTATAGTCATTATAATAGAAAAAGTGATTCTCTTCCCTTGTAGCTCTAAAAAAAAGAAACCTTGGATTCAAATTTACTAGGTAGACTTGTTTCATACACACAAACTTGAACCAGTTTGTGACCAGGCAAAAGGATAAAGCTGATTAGACTGGCCTGGGCCTCATGTCCACCTTTGGTTATTTTATAACCAGTAGTTGAACACCTGAATTTTACCTACTTGAAGTCAAACTACCTAACAAGGGTTTTTATTGCTTGCTGCTTTGCTGTTTTGTTTTCCTTTTTTTTTGAGATGGGGTTTCATGTAACCTAGGTTGGTTTAAACTTCCTGCATGTTCAAGGCTGCCTTAAACTACTTATCTTCTTGCCTTCACTTCCCAGGTGCTGGGATAACAGGATTGTGCCAACATGCCTAATTTTTAAAAAATATTTTATTTACTATTTTTATTTTATGTGTATGAGTGTATTGCCTGCATGTATGTGAGTCCACCCATGTGTGGAGGTCAGAAGAGGGCTTTGGATTCCTCTGGAATTGGAGTTAAGGATGGTTCATAGCTGCCATGTGGGTGCTGGGAATCGAATCTGGGTCCTCTGCAAGAGCAGTCAGTGCTCTTAACTGCTGAGCCATCCCTCCAGCCCACAACATGCCTAATTTTAAACTTAAAAATTTTTTGTGTGTGGTGATAAGGATCAAACCTGGGGCCTTGAACATGCTAGACAAGTGTTTTACCCCTGAGTATAACCCTAGCCTTCCTTCCCCTTCTTTCTTGAAATCGAGTGCAGTTATCCTATCCTGTCCCTATATCAGTATTATACATACTAGGTGTGGTGGGTATACAGTTTGTCCCTTTAATTTTGTAGTTATTAGAATGAGAAACCATATTTAGGAACTTAACCAAGAAACTGCACTAGAGAAATTCATTTAAACTAGGGCTTGATTTTTTTATTAGTTTTTTTTAGTAGATCCACAAAATAATGGCTTTCTTTATGACATTTTCATAATATATCATTGTCCTTTGCTCATATTGCTTTTTCTCTTCCTCAATCCATTTCCCACTGGTTCCTGCCCCCCCACCACTAGTACCTCTTTATTTTAATATCACACACACACACACACACATCTAGGTTCTCATATGAAAGAGAACACATGGTATTTGTCTTGCTTTTCCCCTTCTCATTTTCCTCACTTGTTCCCCATTTCCACATTCCTTTACATCCTTCCACCCCCAATACAGTCCCCAGGGCTTGATTTGTATGACACCATCATTGAATTGGGGTTGATAGAGAAATGGAATTAGATTGAGGGGGTGAGTCATATTTTGCTATAGGAAGCAATGTAAATTGTGGCCAGAGGGTACCTGTGGTAGTTTACATCTTACAAAGACAGCTGCACAATTACTTCTATGCTGCTTTCCCTTCCTAAAAAGTGATCTTGACATTCTCAAATTAAGAAGGGTGTTTAATTCCCCTTTTTTTCTGGAGTAAGGATGGATACTTTTTGTCCCCTTAGAAATCCAGATCCTCTCTTTAATTAAAAAAACCCTTTAATTTTCTAAAGATCAGCTTCATACCCTCTTGGTCATTCAATGGAGCAAGTGTTAGAGATTCTGTCTGTCTTTAGTGATAAATTCCATCAAGCCTAGCCCACTAATTACAATGGATGGGAACTAGAAGACTGTTCATTTGTCAAGAGGCAAAGGATAGTGGAGGAAAGAAATTTATCTTTCTGATATTTTCATGGAGGAATTTGGGGGTTCAGAGTTTAGTTATCAACAACCAGATTAATGTGTTTAAATGCCTTGAATCACTCTTAAGTCATTCCTTACTTTGCACCATGCTAAATGATCTTAGAGACAGCTAAAACAGTGGTTTGGAAATTCTGTTGTGAATTAAAGATTCTCCAAACGCTTCACTCACTAAAGGGCAGAGTGTTTCTCTCTCTCTCTCTCTCTCTCTCTCTCTCTCTCTCTCTCTCAGAGGGATGTCATTTGCAGGAGATTTCTCAGAGATAGCTAGAGTGTACAGTGGCACTAGGATGGGAAGCTCTTAAGTCTTAGCATGGTGACAGTTTATCCAGCAGAACGATTACTTTTGGCCGGCTGCATCATTTCTGGTGAGAGCTTACTGCTTTGTTCAGTGGGTTTTTGTTGTTCTTGTTGACTCATTAGAGAAACTAGCTGCTCTATTGGTTCTGGCCAAATCCTTGTCATCATTAGCTCTAAAGGCTCATGGTGACCAAAGAGCACCTGGGTATTCTGAAAGCCTCTATCCTCAGTGATTGATGCTCACCTCTTCCAGAGTGCTCTTCTGTGTGCCTCTGAAGCACCTTCAGGCATTTCTGCATGGCTACTCTCTCCTCTATTATACCTCCTCCTCCAGCCTTACTGAATATGGGATTTCCCAGCTCACAATTCTGAGAAGGAGCTTTATTTCAGAGCAGAAAGGGGCCCCCATATGTGGCCTATTATATCCATATCAACTTGCTTACCCTTTTCAAACAGCTATTGTCTTTTAATAGGGTCCTGCCTGGCAGGGGGAGTCCTTAATTCCTGCCATATAAGAATGGACAGCTAGAGTTACAGCGAGCTACAGTTCGGTACTCTGATCAAAAGGCCTCTTTTTAAAGGGTTCTCTCTCTCTCTCTCTCTCTCTCTCTCGATATATTATATATATATATCCTGGACTAATAATTCAGCACAGCAAGGTCATTACAGGCTTTGAATTGAGAGCTGAGAGTGTTAAATTACTGACCTAGAATAAAAGAGATCTGGGGCCCAGCAACCTCACTTAACAATATTATTTTTTTAATCCTCTCTGTCTCCACAAATCTTTTCTAGGACAAGGAAAGATCTCCTGCCAGAGAAACTAGATTAGGAACTCAATGACATCTTCTAAGAGTTGTGGCCCAGGTGCTGGCAGCTCATGGGTGGCTGTATTATAAACAATAGTTTATTTGGCTCATGGTTCTAGAGGCTGGGGAAGTCCGAGACTGAGGGACTATATCTAATGGAGCTTTTTTTGCTGTATCATAATAAGGTCAAGGCTATCATATTGGAGGGAGTTTGAGAGAGGCAAAGACAGAATGAGAGAGAGAGAGACAGAGAGAGAGAGAGAGAGAGAGAGAGAGAGAGAGAGAGGAAAGGAAAGCCGAACTTGTTTCTTTTAAAACCAACCCACTGCCGCGATAACAGCCTTAAATCTATTCATGAGAGCAGAGCCCCCATGACCTAATTATCTCCTTAAGGGTCTACCTCTCAATGCTGTTACGTGGTAATCAAATGTCAGCATGCGTTTCAGAGAAGATATCCAAACCATAGCACTCCTTCAGCCAACTACTTAGTCTTTTATCACATAAGCCAAATGCATTTAAGACATTCCAGATGAAAGATAGTATTCCATGAAGGGATTTGAGATTTACAAAAAGCATACCATTTAGTCCCAGAAGAATTTTTAAATTTTTACTGCATTTTATTTCCTTGGGCTGGTGGGTAGGGGACATGTGTGCCATACTATGTGGGGAGTTCAGAGGACAACTTGTGAGAGTCAGTTCTCTTTCCACCATGTGGGTGCTGGGAACTGAACCTGGGTCCTCTGCAAGAGCAGCCAGTGCTCTTAACCACTGAGCCATCTCACCAGTGCTTTTTTTTTTTTTTTTTTTTTTTTGTCTTTTTGAAGCAGGGTCTTCCTATAGCCCCAGCTGTCCTGGAACTCACTATGCAGACCAGGCTGGCCTTGAACTCACAGAGATCCACCTGCCTCTGCCTTTTGAGTGTTGGTATTAAAGGCATGCACCAGCACGCCTGGCCCATCCGGTGCATTTTTAAATATACCCCCAGCAATATTTTTAAAGTGTAGAAAACATTTTTGCCGGTTGTGGTGGCACATGCCTTTAGTCCCAGCACTCAGGAGGCAAAGGCAGGTGGATCTCTATGAGTTCAAGGCCAGCTTGGTCTACATAGTGAGTTCCAGGCCAGCTGAGGCTACAGGGAGACCCTGTCTCAAAAACAAAAACAAAAAAAAAAAGAAAATCCTACTGTCTCATTAAAAACTACTTCCAAAACCAGATGTTGTAGCTCATATCTATAATTCCTGCATTTAGGAGGCTGAGGCAGCAGAATTACAATGAGTTCAAAGAGAGCCTGGGGAACACAGTATGACCCTATCTCAAAAAAGTATTTCTGTTTTGTAAGTAATATATTAATTTGTAAATAATAGTTCTCCCATATATTAATAAGAAAAAACATTCCCATTGTGAATGAATTCAAGATTTCCAACTTGTTCTGTGCTGGGTCTTCTGAAGAAAATTGCTTCCATTTCTTCATACCTTTCTTCATATCCATTTTTATAGTTGTCTCTTAAAGCCAGGCACCATTTGTATTCTCTGGAAAGTATTAATTTCCTAAGACTAATATTTTTAGAAAAGTTCCTGAAACCAAGTTCCACAGATTTTCTGCACAGCAAAATAATAATGCATCATTTTACAGCTTAAAAAATAATTGACAGAAAGTCACATATCTTGCCCTAAGTCCTACAGCTAGGAAGTAGTAAGATTTGTTCCAGATTAGTGCTCTCCAAAATGAATGTACTTATGAACCTCTCATACTTCTGCCTCTATCCCAAGTGCTAAGTGCTGGGTGATAGGTGTTTACCATCATGCCCTGTTTTATGGAGTGCTGGGGTCTGAACTCAGGGCTTTATCTTGCTAGGCAAGCACTCTCCCAACTGAGCTGCCTCCCCAGCCCAACATATTCATTTTTATTTCAGATTTACTCTAAAAAAATTAATTTGGGGACTGGAGAGATGGCTCAGAGGTTAAGAGCATTGACTGCTCTTGCAGAGAACCCAGGTTTGATTCCCAGCACCCACATGGTGGTTGACAACCATCTGTAGCTCCAGTTCTGGGAGATCTGACGCCTTCTTCTGACCTCCTTGGACATTGCACAACACAGGTGCACTTACACACATGCAGGCAATACACTCATACACATAAAATACAAATAATAAATAAATG
>NW_008347131.1:463895-475683 GCF_000622305.1 Nannospalax galili
TGATGATGATGATGATAAATAAATTTTTTAAAAAAATTAGTTTTGGTTGGGCCTGGGGAGATGACTTAGTTGGTAAAGCACTTACTGTTCCAGAATGAAGATCTGAATTTGGATTTATAGCACCTATGTTAAAAACAAAAAACAAACATAATGGCATACACCTGAAATCCTAGCACCAGGGAGATGGAGACAGGAGGCTTGCTGGGACTCACTGGCCAGCTAGTGTAGTTGAATCAATGAGTTCCCAGTTCAGTGAGAGATTCTGCCACAAAAAAATAAAGGTGGACAGACCTGGAGTGATGGTTCAGTGCCTAAGGGCACTGGTTGCTCTTGCAGAGGGCCTAGGTTTGGTTTTCCACAAAGCAGCTCACAACCACCTGTAATTCTAGTTCCAGGGGCTCCAACAGCCTCTTCTGGACTCCACAGGCCCTAGGCATGTATATGGTGTGTGCTGGATAGCTTTAGTGTCAACTTCACACACCTGGGTTGAGGGAGCCTCAATTGGGGAATTGCCTCCATTGGGCTGGCCTGTGCCCATGTCTGTGGGGCATTTTCTTGATTGTTGAGTGATGTGGGAGGGCCCAGCCCACTGTGGGTAGTGCCACCCCTGGGCAGGTGGGCCTGTGTTGGATAAGAGAGCAAGCTGAGCAGGGGTCAGGGGAGCAAGCCAGTAAGCAGTGTTCTTCCATGGCCTGTGCTCTAGCTCCTGTTTCCAGGTTCCTCCTGCCCTGAGTTCCTACCTTGGGCTCCCTAATGAACTGTGACCTGGGAGATGTAAGATAAATAAACCCTTTCCTCCTCAAGTTGGTAGTGGTCAAAGTGTTTTGTCACAGCAATAGAGAAATAAACTAAGACATGGTGCATATACATACATGCAGGCAAAACATTTATACACATACAAAATAAAAGTAAAAGAAAAATAAAGGTGGAGAACAATAAAGAAAGACACTCAACATTTACCTCTGGTTTCCATAAGCACACATGGGACATGTACCTGTACATGTAAGAACATGCATACACCAAACACAAAAATTTTTTTAGTTATAACTTCTAATTTCTCATTCCATCAGGCAAGTCTATAAATATGCATACTTGGTATTTGACACCAATCTTTCACCTTTTTACTAATTGTGGTAAAAGTGTAAAACATGAAGTTTATTACTTTAACCCCTTTAATTGTATAATCCTATGGCAATTAAACTCATTCAAATTGTCCTGTAACTATCATTACTACAACTGTTTCATTTTCCCAATGTACCCATTAAGCACTAACGCTTTGTTCCCTTCTATCTTTTAACTTTTTTTTTTTAATTGTTTTTATATGTATGAGTGCATTCATTGTCTGCATGTACGTGAGTGTATCCGTGTCATGCAATGCCACGGAGGTCAGAAGAGGGCTTCGGATTCCCCTGGAACTGGAGTTAAAGACGGTTCGTAGCCGCCATGTGGGTGTTGGGAATCGAACCTGGGTCTTCTGTAAGAGCAGTCAGTGCTCTTAACCACTGAGCCATCTCTCCAGCTACTATATTGTCTATGAGCTTGACTGTTCTAAGAGCCTCATATAAGTGGGTTTATATAATACTTTGGGGGCTGACATTTCATTTAGAATAATGTCTTCAAGGTTCATCCATATTGTATGTATTAGCTTTCTGTTAGTATAACAAAAACTTCCAAAGAGTAAAGGTTTATTTGTGCTCACAGTTTGGAAGTTTCAGTCCATGTTCTCTTGGCCCTATTGCTTTTGGGTCTGCAGCAAGACAGTAACATGGTGGCAGGAGCAGTGGAAGAGGACTCTGCTCACCTATGGTCTGGATGCAAAATGAGAGAGAAAGAATAGATCAGGGTTCTGTCTTCCCCTTCAAGGAGATTCACATTTTGTTTATCCATCCTTCCATCAGTGAACACTGGGCTTTTTTCTGCCTTTTGGCTACTGTATATTATACTGGATGAACATGGATGCACGAATATCTGTCTTTGTCCCTAATTTCATTTCTTTTGGCTTTGTTTTCAGAAGTGTAATTTCTGAATTACATAATTCTATCAATATTTTACTTTCTAAGATATTGGTTTCTGTTCAAGCTATTGTTTGTGTGCCTCCCTCCTCATTTTTAAATTTCTTACTTAAAGTAAATCTTTTAAAAAGGTTAGGAGAAGCCGGGTGTGGTGGCAAACACCTTTAATCCCAGCACTTGGGAGGCAGAGGCAGGCGGATCTCTGTGAGTTCAAGGTCAGCCTGGTCTACATAGTGAGTTCCAGGACAGCTGGGGCTACGGGGAGACCCTGTGTCAAAAAGACCAAAAAAAAAAAAGGTTAGGAGGAAAAAGTGGTTTTCTTTTCTATGCTGTGAATTAAATCCTGGGCTTTGTGTATGTAGACAAGTGCTCTACCACTGAGTTCTACATTCTCAGTGCTGAAAAGTAGCTGTCACTATGGGTTTTCATAAGATTTATTGTCTATATGTACTTTGTTGTTGAGACAGGTTCTCATAGTCTTGGCTGGTCTTGAACTCTTTAAATGGTTAAGAATGATTTGGGAACAACTCATCCTTCTAAGTGCATGCCCTGGTTGCTTTGTGATTTTCAGTCAGTCACTACAGAGTATTGAGAAATATTCTGGGCTGGTGAGATGGCTCAGTGGGTAAAGGCACTGGCCTCCAAGCCTGATGACCTGAGTTTGACCCCCAGAACCTACTTGGTAGAAGGAGAGAATTGACTATCCTCTGACTTTTTCATGCTTGCCATGCCACATGTGGCCACAGACATACACCAACACACGCAAATAATTATAAAGGAAAAAAGGGGGGGTGCCCTTTGATCCTTAGAAGGTTGGTGTTTTAGTTTGCTTTCTGTTGCTGTGATAAAATACTGGCAGAAGCTACTTGAGGGAAGGAAAGGTTCAGTTCATCTTACATTCTACAGCTTATCATTGAGGAAGTCAGGACAGGATTTCAAGGCAGGAACCTGGGCACAGGAACTGAAGCTGAAGCCATGGAATAGTGTTACTTACTTCTTTGCTTCTTCTGACTCTTGCTCAGAATCCAGGCCCACCTGCCTCAGGATGTACTACCCCAGTAGGCTGGGGCCCTCCTATATCAATTAGCAATCAAGAAAATGCTCTACAAACATGCCCATAGGCCAATCTGATGGAGGTAATTCCTTAACTGAAGTAACCTCTTCACAGATGATTCTAGTTTGTGTCAAGTTGACATCTAAAACTATGACAATTGGTAATTGGTTAAGTGATACCAAATAATTAGAAAATCTTCATGCTCCAAATTTGAAAGAATTCAAAACTTCACCTGACAAACAGGATTTGAGGAACAGGTAAACCCTTTGTTAAATTTATGTTATTCCTTTAAAATCTTGATGCAACACTTCCAGTATCTTCAGAAATTCTGTAGTATCTCTTTCTCTGTAGTCTTCAACCAAACAACAAATTGAATTTTTACTGCTTGCTTACAAGGGTTCAGTGCAAGATCCTACCTAGTATCTAGAGTTCTTTACGCATATATCATATGAAATAAAATTCTGTTAGAAATAAGAAAATAATACCGGGTGTGATGGCGCTCACCAGTAGTACCAGCACTTGGGAGGCAGAGGCAGGTGGATCTCTCTGAGTTCAAGGCCTGGTCTCCATAGTGAGTTCTAGGACAGCTGGGGCTATAGGGAGACCCTGTTTCAAAATGACGCCCCCCCCCCCGAAAAAAAAAGAAAGAAAGAAGAAAACAAGCAAATGAAATTGAAATTTAATGAGTTACTAAGAAACAATTGAAGGTTGGTTTTTGTTTTTGTCTTTTTTCTTTTGTCTTTTTGAGATAGGGCCTCCCTGTAGCCCCAGCTGGCCTGGAACTGCTATGTAGAGCAGTCTGGTCTTGATCTCAAAGAGCTCTGCCTACCTCTACCTTCTGAGTTCTGGGATTAAAAGTGTGTGTCACCATGCCTGGCTTGAAGGGAGTTTTTAAATAAAGATATCAGGAAGAAACTGGTTGTTTTCTAAAGTATAACGCTGAATCATTAAGATAATTACTTTAATCCTTGCTCTATAACACTCTTATTTTAGTAGTTCTGAATTAATTCAATGGACTTGAGCTTAGAAAGGTGCTGGGCCTACAGGGAGACCCTGTCTCAAAAATCAACAATAAAAAGTAGTATTAGAGGGCTGATGAGATGAGATGGGTAGTTAAAGTTAAAAGTACCTACTGCCAAGCCTGATAACTTCAGTTCAATCTCTGGAACCTACATGGTGGAAGGAAAGAACTGATTCCTGTAGGTTCTCCTCTGACCTCTGTGAGTATACTGTGGCATTGTGGCATGTGTGTCCCTCTCCGGATAGATAGATGATGATAGATAGATAGATAGATGGATGGATGATAGATAGATGATAGATGATAGATAGATGTTATAAAATATATTAAATGTAATAAAAATAGTATTGGATTTTCAATGACATTTCTAGGTGTTATTAATGGGAATAACAGGAATCTTTTGGGGGATTCTTGTAAGAACAAAAAGATAATCTAGAAAGGCTTAAAAGCTATAGCTACAGGCACAAAACAGAGAATGAAATTTACCTTAAAATACTTTGGAAGCTGGATATAGTGGTGCACATTTATAATCCCAGCCTTCAGGAGACTGAAGCAATCAGATCTCAGGTTTCAGGACTGTGTGGATTATATAGCAAGACTCTGTCTTAAAACAACAACATTAAATATTTTTTAGGGGATGGGGTATAGCTTAGTGGGGGGTACTCTCTAGCATGGTTGAGGCCCTGAGTTTGATCTCCAGCACACCCAAAGGAAACAAAAAGGTTTTTAGTACAAGACAGAGAACATATATGCAATGGGCAGGCAAAACCAGGAAAGAGTTCATTCTGCGTTGAAGATGCTAAACAGGAAAATGGGAAAGAAGAAGTCAGATGAAAAGTAGATGATCTGGTAGAAAACAGACAGAACTGTTGTGAGGTGACAGGAGAAAGGAATCACCTCATGGGGAAGGAATGGCAGGATCTGCAGATGTCTGAGGGGAGCCCCACCTGCAACACCAAACACGGACAAGGAGGGCCAGGTGACAAAAGAGACGCAAGTGTTGAAAGACAGAGTGAAGAGAAAGAAAAACAGATGACAGATTGAGAAAGTGCATAAGAAGGCAGCAAGGCTTACACAGCAGATGGTGAGATGTAACAAATACTGTAATGCAGTTAAGGAAAAACACTTTTAGTCCAGATTTTCCCCCTATAAACCCAGGGGATGTTTCCCAGAGAGCATGATTTCAAGTGAAATTAGGCAAGCTCCTGGAAGCACTGTTACCAAGAGCTCCTTCAGAGGCCTTGGGTAAAGGTTTCAGGGACTGTATAAAGATACAAATGAGAGATTTATGGCAACTTGATTACTTGATTAAAGAATTCTAAATTATCACAATATTTATACTTAAATTTTTTTTTGGAGACAGGGTCTCTGTATAGTCCCAGCTGACCTAGAACTTGCTATATAGACCAGGTTGGCCTTGAACTCACAAAGATCCACCTGCCTCTGCCTCCCAAGTGCTAGGATTAAAGGCATGTGACACCTTGTCCAAAGAAAAATTTATACCTTAAATTTTTACCATGCTGTAAAGAGGATAGATGTAGTAAGCTTTTCCCTGGGCTTTGTAATGATTTCCCATGCTGAGGTACATACATTTCCCTGTTCCCACTGGTCTCAAGTAACCAACCCAATGAGAAGAGTTCCTCCACACTTAGGCTGCTAGGGAGCAGTTAATACTACCATCTCCCTTCTTTGCTAACACTCAGCAGGTAAGGAGCTGATGTGGTAGACAATAGGGGGTATACCCTAGCATGCCAGGCCTTCAGCAATCTGTTCTGAAGTTTGAAGACTTCAAAAATAAGTTTGAATCATTATTTTAAACTCTGGCAGGCAGATGTGGGGGCACATTTGTAGTCCCAACACTCAGAAGAATTAAGCAGGATTGTAAATTCAAGAATATTCTAGGGCCAGCAAGATGGTTCAATGGGTAAAAGTGCTTACTGTACAATCCTACTGACCTGATGATAATTTTCTTGTATCCACTTTAAGACAATTGTCCAGAAGTTTGTGGGTCAACCAGCCTGGAGTACACAGTGCAGCAGAAACAAAAGAGACCCTGCTTAAGATGGTGGAAAAAGTTAACTGACTCATTAAAGTTGTCCTCTGACCTACACTCATACATACATTCACTCACACATCATACACACACACAAATAACAAAAACGAAAAAAAGAAATTCTGAACTATATAGAGAGATCCTGGCTTAAAAAGAAAAAAAGGAGGGAAAAACAACAAAAAAAACCCTGGCAAGAATTTGACTACATTATAAACAAAGATCCTGAACCAGCAAGCCGACTTAGTGTAAAGGTGCCTGCTGCCAAGCCTGACAACCTGAGTACCGTCCCTGGGACCCACGTGGTAGAAGGAGAGAACTGACTCCTGAAAGTTACCCTTATGGGGCACAGCGGTATACACCTACCCACACAGACACAAACACACATACAAAAAAAAAAAAGTGAAATGAAATAATAAAGATCTCATAGGGGACAGTTTACTTTCAGAGAAGCTGCATGTAATAACTAAGTCCCTTGGTCTAGCTTTCTTGGGGAGCTAACCTGTTTAGAAACATTCTCCTCCTCCCTTAGCAACAGGTTTGTTTGGGACAAGTGCTCTATTCCATTTCTATTTTAGGAAGATGCTTTATGGGATCTGGTGAAAGCACTGGTGAAGTGACCAAAGTCAGAAACTGTGGCATTATGTATGCTTCCCCCTTGCAGAGGCTTTCCATAGCTCTTAAGGCCTGTGTAGTAAAATATATCACTAACCTCATGGTCTGAAAATTAACTCTGCTACTGCCAGTGCTTTAAGTTAATGCCAGAGTAAAGGGATAGGCTGATCTGGGTCTCTTGCTGTTGTAGAAATGATGAAGCCCATCTATCACAATGGCAACTCAGTTTTGCAACTTGGTTCACCTGTAGCTAGACAGTATATAAAGATTGATGAGGTTCTGTTGAATTTCTTCCAAATTTGTTTGCTTGTTGCTGCTGCTGTTGTTTGTTTTGTCTTTGAGAGAGACTGGCCTGGAATTCACTCTGTAGACTAGACAGATCACCAGCCTCTTCCTTCTGAGTGCTGAGATTAGAGGCATGTGCCATCACACCTGGCAAAATTTGAGATTAAAAGAAATCTTAAAATATTTCCTTATTGTGTGTATGCATGCATGCCTCCAGAAATCAGAGAACAACTTGTGGAGTTAGTTTTCTCCTACTGTGTGGGTCCTGGGGATGGAACTCAGTTGGACAATCTTGCTGGCAGGATCCTTTTATCTGCTAAGTCAGGCAGCCAGCCCAGTCTCTATGTTCGATCCCATTTACACTTACTGCTTTACTGCCTTAGAGAATGCACAACCAATAAACCCAACAGTTGACCTTATTCATATCTGTGGACAGAAGCTCATTCCAATCATACTATATATGAAAACCACACTTTGTCCAAATCCTCCTTGTGCACAGGATCATTATTCACTTTTTCCTGTGGTGGGTAGACTGCAAGTTCGAATGATAGAATGGTGGATAACAGCAGGGAGTGAAGTATAAGTTCTTAGAAGTACTGAAGCTAAATTTGTGCGTAGATGCTTCTTTGTAGCACTGTATAAGAAGCTAGTGTGAGGCAACTTCTGTCCAAGTATGTAGTCTAAAGTAGCTCAGAGTTCTGCAGCACAGATCAAGCTGTCATGCCCCACTGATTTCTCTCACCAAGTTAGCATTGCCAAATTCTGTAGCAGATAGACAGTGGAAAGAAAACATTTCAGAGCTTTAGCCTCCCTCTGAGTTTCCCAAGGAAGGAAAGAACAAATCCAGGAATTGTTATTTCAAGGGCACAACTTATATAGAGGAATATATCTTTAGAGTTTGCCAATTTTCTCTTTTTTGCAACCTCCTCCCCCAGGTCTTTAAAGAAAAACCCAAATAATTGAGAAGAATGAAAGAATTTCCATAGTGAAATTTGAATTATTAGTGGTCCATGCTCTCCAGGGATTCAGTGGCAGTATCTATGATATCATTATGGTTTCAAGAAAGAGCCTAAAGTCATCCAGTGGGATACCTGGTCTAGGCTAGACTTTGTTCCCAGGAGAGACCCCTCTAGGTCTCCTTAGACCTCTTCCACTTACGATGAGCTTGTACATTGAAATTCCAAATGACCCCAGGAAAACTGATGGTAAGAAAGATAGCCAGTAAACCAAATAAGCATGCTTAGGATTTCAGCCAAATAGAGAAAGAATGATAATTATCTTAAGACAACAAAAAATTTGGGAAGCAAAACCAAAATGAAACAAAAGCATATGTATCCTTTAAAGCATGGCTTCTTAAACTTTTTCTACAGTTCCTTTTTGTCTGATAGCTTTTCTCTTTTCTTTTCTTTTTTTTTGTGTGTGTATGCATGTGCACTCATGTGTATGCATTCATATGTGTGAATGTGCCCAGGTGCCATGGAGCACATGTGGGAATCAAATGACTTCCTTGGGTATAGGTCCTCTAGCCTTCTACCTTGTTTGAGACAGGGTCATTTTGTTACTTTTCTACTGCGTAGCCTGGCTAGCTGCGGGGAAGCTCCTCTCTCCATATCCCATTTCCCCATAGAAGTGCTCAGCTTACTGCTGCTTCTGCTATGCATTCAGGCTTTTTTTCCCCTCATTGGTTGTAGGATTTAAAACTCAGGTCCTCATGCATGATGCAAAGTATACATGTGTGTTCAGATCCAAGGCTGAAGTGTAGTGGCTTAATGCAAAATGGGGAAGCACTGAAGAAACATTGAGGATTCAGTAGACATTTGGTTTTTGCATTAATTTTTGGTTGTTGTATATTCTGCAACTGTTTTATTTATTTATTTATTTATTTATTTATTTATTTATTTTAAGATGGAATCTCGAGCTAAAGAGATGGCTCAGTGGTTAAGAGCACTGACTGCTCTTGCAGAGGATCTGGGTTCAAATCCCAGAACCCACATGGCAGCTAACAACTGTTGCATGACACAGGTACACTTACACACGTGTAGGCAATACACTTATACACATAAAATAAAATATTAAAACAGATAGAATCTCATGTAGCCCGGGCTGGCCTTGAACTCACTATATAGCTATGAATTATATAGCTCCTGATGACCTTGAGCTCCTGATTCTCTTGCCTCTACCTCCTCTGCTGGTGGGCCCTCATGCCCACTGAACCCACTGAAGTGCAGCTAGGCAAGCATTCTGTCAGCTGAGCTATATCTCAGCCTCAGAAAACTTTTACTGTTGCCAGTAAAAGTGAGCCCAATAATGTGAGCCCATGTAATGTGTTTAGTGTATTGTTTTTCTCCATATATGCAAATTTAACTTAAACTTTTCTAATTTTATTTATATTATTTTTGTTTTATGTATTAGTATATTGCCTGCATGTGTGTAAGTGCACCTGTGTTGTACAATGCCCATGGAGATCAAAGAGGGTGTCGCATGCCCTGGAACTGGAGTTATCAACAATTGGTAGCTACCATGTGGATGCTTGGAATCGAACTTGGATCCTCTACAAGAGCAGCCAGCAGCCAGTACTCTTAACCACTGGGCCACTTCTCCAGCCCCTGGGTTGCATTTCTTGATGAAGTTTATTCCCAGTTATAGATCCAAAAGCAGATATTAGAAAAGATACTTAACACTAATGCTGGCAGCATTATTCAGAATAGCCAAAGTAGAAATACCCAAATGCCCATCAGCAGATAAAAGAATAAACCTAATATAGGAAATACATACAATGAAATACTCTACATCTTTGGAAAGAAACTTTGATATCTGTGACAATATGTGGACCCTAAAAACATTATCCTTCGTGAAATATAAGCCAGACAAAGAGGGCAAATACGTTATTATCCTTGTGTGAAGTGCCTACAATAGGCAAAATTATAGAGATAGAAAGTAGAGCAGAGGTTATCAGTCTCATAGGTGCCTGGAAAAGAGCATTATTGTTTAGTAGACACAGTTTTTGTTGGAGATGGTGAAAAGTTTTGGAGAATAGATAGCTTTGTTAGAGTTTGTTTGCCACTGTGATGAAAGACCTGGCAACTTAAGGAGGAGAAGACTTAGTTTAACTCATGGTTTCAGATGTTTTAGGCCATAGTCTTTTATTCCTCTGATTCTGGGCCTGTGGTGGGAGCCTGTGGCAGACGTTGCTCACCCCAAGAAAGACAGAGGAAGCACAGATAAGGTGCACCCTCATGACAAGCCTTTGGAAACATAATTCCTCCACAGAGGCCCCACCTTCTTACTTTTTACCACTTCCTAAGAATGACTCATGTTATGAATCCATTAAGGAATAGTTCATTGATTAAGTCAGAGCCCTCTGGATCCAGTCATTTCCCAAAAGCCTACTAGCTGGCAATCAAGCCCCCAGATACATAGGCCTGTGGGAGACACCTCATATTGAAATCAGAAGGGCAGTGGTGACTGATTACACACCTTTGTGAAAATACTTGTCACTGAATTGCACACATACAAATATTAAAATGTTAAGAAAAATTATGCATAGTTTACCATATTAAAAAGTTCTCAGCCGGGTGTAGTGGCACACGCCTTTAATCCCAGCACTTGGGAGGCAGAGGCAGGCAGATCTCTGTGAGTTCAAGGCCAGCCTGGTCTACATAGTGAGTTCCAGGACAGCTGGGGCTACAGGGAGAGCCTGTCTCAAAAAGACCAAAAAAAAAAAAAAAAGTTCTCTAGGGGGATGGAGAGATGGCTCAGTGGTTAAGAGCACTGATTGCTTTTGCAGAGGACCTGGGTTCCATTCCTATCACCCACATGGCGGCTAACAACTGTCCATAACTCCAGTTACAGGAATCTAACACCCTCTTCTGATCTCCATGGGCGTTGCATGACACGGGTGTACGTTATACACAAGCAGGCAATACACTCATATACATAAAATAAAAATAATAAATAAAATATTTTAAAATTTTTCTAGGGCAGAGGCAGGTGGATCTCTGTGAGTTCAAGCCCAGCCTAGTCTACATAGTGAGTTTCAGGCCAGCTGGGGCTACAGGGCCACCCTGTCTCAAAAAAGACCCCCCCAAAAGTTCTCTAGGTCTACAAGATGACTCAGTGGATAAAGGTGCTTGCTTACCAAGCTGAAAACTTGAGTTTGATCCCTAGGACACACATAGTGGAAAGAGAGAACTATGTCCTGCAAGTGGTCCTCTGACCTCCACACACAAGCTGTGGCACTTAGGCACCCACACACATATGTACACACATGCACATACCCAAAATAAATAAATGTAATAAAAATTTTGTTTTCTATTCAAAACACAAAGATGTCAAATTCTTTAAAAAGTGATAGATAAGAAGAATATACTTGTTACTTACAGTCTGCTGTGGCCTTTTTTAGAAAGTGATAAAGAATGAATAATTTTAGATATTTGGGAAAATGTATAGATAAGTACTTATGTTAAAATTTTAAGGGGACTATTAAAAGATTACAGACTGTCTACAGCTTCTAACAGAGGGTATAAAAGAGAGTGCTTTTTATCTCTTTTTTCAGACCAAAGGCTTAAACTTTAAAAAAATTATTAAATATAGACTTTCATTATCTAATATACCTATTTTTTCTTATCTTTCTAAATCATTTACCACAAACATTTATGGCACATCTATGTGTTAGGAAGCATAGAAGAGATAGACATGAATGCAGTCTAATTGCTTGTAGTCTAATAGAAGTAGTATATTTTTATATTTTTTAA
>NW_008347131.1:475883-500090 GCF_000622305.1 Nannospalax galili
TTTTGAGACGGGGTCTCCCTGTAGCCCCAGCTGTCCTAGAACTCACTATGGAGACCAGGCTGGCCTTGAACTCACAGAGATCCACCTGCCTCTGCCTCCCAAGTGCTGGGACTACAGGCGTGCGCCACCACACCCGGTAGTAGTTTACTTTTTTAAAACAAAGCGGGGCTGGTGAGATAGCTCAGTGAATAAAGGCACCTGCCACCAACCCTTAAGATCTGAGTTCTATCACAAGCATCTACATGGTAGGAGAGAACTGACTCCTGCAAGTTGTCCTCTGACCTCCACCAGTATCCTGTGGCACACATAATCCCCACTCCCCATGAAAGAGAGAGAAAGAGAGAGAGAAATAAAAAATTTAAATAAAGTGGCCAAGTGTGGTGGCTCACGCCTTTAATCCTAGCACTCTGGAGGCAAAGGCAGGCAGATCTCTCTTAGTTCGAGACCAGAGTTCCAGACCAGCCAGAGTATATAGAAAAATCCTGTCTCAATAAATAAATAAATAAATAAATAAATAAATAAATAAACAATTTAAATAAAGCAAGCAGATTATATCATGAGGCTTATAAATGAGATATTATGGGAATTGGGCATGAAGGATAGAATCACAAGAAGACTGTGCAAAATGTTGCATTTGAGACAATATAAAAACTATACTAAGAGACTGGCAAGTGCTCAGTAGTTAAGAGCACTGGCTGCTCTTGCAGAGGACCCAGGTTTGGTTCCCAGAACCCATATTGTGGCTTACAACTGTCTGTAACTTCAGTTCCAGGGGATCCAACACTCTCTTCCAACCTCCATGGAAACTGCACATACAGGTACACTTATATACATACAGACAATACACTCAATTACATAAAACAGAAATAAATTTTAAAAACTATACTAAGACCGGACATGGTGGTACACCCCTTTAGACCCAGGCAGAGGCAGATGTTTCTCTGTGAGTTCAAGGCCAGCCTGGTCTGCAGAATGAGTTCCAGGCTAGCTGGGGCTATAGGAAGGCCCTGTCTCAAAAAGACAAATAAAATATAAAATACTAAAATAAAATCAATAAAATAAAACAAAATCTTAAAAAAATAAATATTATACTAAGGATATGACTTAACTATCATTAGTTCCATTACAGTATAGACCATGACCTAGACAACAGCTTCTCTCCTAGGGTAGAAACATGCTTTGGAACTAATTCTTTGCCAAATAGCTCCATAAATTTAGGCTACCATGTTACCATTTAGACTTCATTTACTGGAAATGTAGTTTGTCCCATTTCCTTGCACCGGCTCATTGGCTGTATTTTTCATTTTCCTTGTGTAAGATGACAATGGCCCTGCCATAAACTGCATGAGCAGATTAACCGTTTCATAGCTTTAAAAGTAGATTTCTAGGGTAGCTTTCCATAAGCAGTGTTTGTAATTTGCTTTTTCATTAAAGCACTGTTAATATTAGCAGAAAGGCTGATTTTCTCTGAAATGATACCGTTCTGTGAGACTATAGACACTCTCCCCTGACGCTGGCCTGTGAGAAGGGAAATGGACTAGATGGCTCCTGAAAGCTTTTCTTGTTCCACTCAGAGATCTGCACCCCCTTTTAGGTGGTGAACATATGAAAAGTGACTTTTGGAATTACTACTGGCCCTGCATTGCCTGCCACCTTCAGCTTAATGTCTGCTTCACCACAAAGATTAACATGTTTTCCACTCTTCACTCATTTGTCAGGGGAACTTCGGAGTGTTCTGGAACTTGAAGTCTACCCTTGGTAGGGATGATTAGTGGATAATTGCCTATTCTTCTGTGGAATTTCCATTTTTAGATGACACTGGGCTCTACAGTCATTATTTCTTTGGCAGGAGAACCCAAATGCAATGGAGTATATGTTTTCCTCTGTCCCTGGCCCAGTTTAAATGATGACTCACTTGGGCCCTGGGGCTTTGCTTCATGCTCTCATTTAGGGGCCACTTTCTACCCTCCTCCTTATTTGTCTTTAATGTTCTTTTTGAAAAATCATATATCCTGTGACACATAGGATGTGTCTCTGTTGTTACTGTTTGGTAAGTACACAATACAGTACCACCCCCCAAAGTGGACAGGCAACCCAATATGTCCTCAGCCATGCCATCCAAATAGAAGCTACTATGGGTTGGGATAATGCAGAAAGAATGTCTTTAGGGAAGTGAGGCCTATTCAGGACACTTGAAATGCTGGATGGGGTGAGGGAGAAATATTCAGAGCTTTGTTAGTAGAAAAACCAGACACCCCCTCCCTTGTTTGAATTTCATCTAATGATGATTTCTTATTTTTGCTTTCTAGTTTTAACAGTGTATGCCAAGGAACTCACATACTTTTTCGGGAATTCAGCTTCATCCAAGCCACGCCTCACAACAGGGCATCATTTTTACGGGCCTTCTGGAGGTGCTTCCGAACTGTAGGCAAAAATGGTGGTAAGTCTTCACAGTTCTTTTTAAAAATACTTTATTTTATTTTATTATTTTAATTTTTGGTCTTTTTGAGACAGGGTCTCCCTGTAGCCCCAGTTGTCCTGGAACTCACTATGTAGACCAGGCTGGCCTTGAACTCACAGAGATCCGCCTTCCTCTGCCTCCCGAGTGCTGGGATTAAAGGCATGCGCCACCACGCCTGGCCTAAACTTTTTCATTATCATTACATATTTTATAGTGATCTCTGATCAGTGATCTTTGATTTTACTATTGTAATTAGGTTTGCTATTGTAATTTTACTTTGATTTACTCTTGGGGCACTATGAACAATGCTTATATAAGACCAGAGATCCGTTCCTCTGCCTCCCGAGTGCTGGGATTAAAGGCATGCGCCACCACGCCTGGCCTAAACTTTTTCATTATCATTACATATTTTATAGTGATCTCTGATCAGTGATCTTTGATTTTACTATTGTAATTAGGTTTGCTATTGTAATTTTACTTTGATTTACTCTTGGGGCACTATGAACAATGCTTATATAAGACACTGAACTTCACATACAGGGTTGTATGTGTTCTAAGTGCTCCACCAATGAGCCATTTCTCCATCTCTCTCCCTCTCTTTGAGCCTCCCTGTTCTCCAAGACACAGCATTGAAACTGGGAAATTATTAATGGTCCAGTGGCCTCTAAATGTGCAGGGAAAAGAAAGAGTTGAATGTGTCTCACTTAAAATCAGAAGCTAGAAATACTTAATCTTAGTGAGGAAGTCGTGTCAAAACCTGACTAGGCCTCTTATATCAGTTAGCCAATTATGAATATAAAGGAAAAGTCCTTGAAGGAAATGTGTTTGAAGTGCTGCTCAAATGGACACACAAGTGATAGGAAAGAGAAACTGTGGAGCCCGGCAGAGTGGTGCGTATCTGCAATCCCAGCACTTGGGAGGCTGAGGGAGGAAGATCATGAATTTGAGGGCAGCTTGGGCTAGGTAGCAAGATGCAATTCCAAACACACACAGGAAGGAAAAAAGGAAGGCAGGAAGGGGAGAAAGACAGAGACAGAGACAGACACACAACCTTATTGCTGATATGGGGAAAGTTTTAGTGGTTAGATAGAATATTAAACTAGTCCTGACATTCTCTTGAGCCAAAGCTAGCCCAGGGCAAGGCTCCCACTTTCCACCTACAAAGGCTTAGAAGAACTACTAAAGTCTGATCCTAGCAGAAGGAAGTTTGTGAGTTTTAAGGAAAACTTTTCTGTATTATTAAGATACAAAGTGATACAGCAGGTGGTGCTAAAATAGATGCTGTAGCAGACTGTCCAAATCTAGCTAAGATAACTGAGGGAGCCTGATCCTAAACAACAGATTCTCAGTGTAAACAGAACTATCTTCTATTTATTTGAAAAAGATGCCATCTAGGGCTTTCCTAGCTGGAGAGGAGACATTAGTCCTGGATTCAAAGCTTCAGAGGCAGGCTGCTCTCCTGTTGGGGACTGATGCAGCTGGTGGCTTTAAGTTAAAGCAAGTACTCATTTATCATCTTGAAAAACCCTAGTCCTTAAGAATCATACTAAATCTACTCTGCTTGTGCCTATAAGTGAAACAGCAAAGCCTGGATGACAGCACATCTGTAAGTAACATGGTTTACTGAACATTATAAGCCCACTGTAAGATTTATTGCTCAGAAAAAGATCCTTTCCAAAATATTGGTGCTTACCA
This sequence comes from Nannospalax galili, assembly GCF_000622305.1. Classification (NCBI taxonomy): domain Eukaryota; kingdom Metazoa; phylum Chordata; class Mammalia; order Rodentia; family Spalacidae; genus Nannospalax; species Nannospalax galili. The sequence continues at coordinate 480,040 of NW_008347131.1, forward strand.
GCAACGCACCTGGTCACCCAAGAGCTCTGATGGAGTCATACAAAGACATTAATGTTGTTTTCATGTCTATTAATACAATATCTATTCCACAGCCCATGGATCAAGGAGTAATTTATTTTTATTTGTGGGTGTGGAGAAGAGATTTTAAAAATACCATTTAAAAAAGTTAATGTGAGGGACTGGAGAGATAGCTCAGTGGTGTTCTTCTAGAGGGCTCGGGTTCAGTTCCCAGTACCCATATCAGGTAGCTCACAACCATCTGTAACTTCAGATCCAGGTGATCTGGCACATCTGACCTTCACATGTACCCACATTCATATGCACATACTTCACCCACATATATAGATAATTAAAAATAAAACAAGTTGCCGGGCGTGGTGGCGCATGCCTTTAATCCCAGCACTCGGGAGGCAGAGGCAGGTAGATCTCTGTGAGTTCAATGCCAGCCTGGTCTACATAGTGAGTTCCAGAACAGCTGGGGCTACAGTGAGACCCTGTCTCAAAAAGACCAAAAAAAAAAAAAAAAAGAGTACACTCTTATGCCTCGATGGGTGATGGGTGCTTCAGTAATCTTCCTGATACTTCATCTATTGTAGTATAAATAAATAATAAATAAATAAATAAATAAATAAAAGAATTAAACAAGTCTTTAAGAAGTTAACATATATTATATTATAGGAAACAGAATCATAAGAAGCAAAGAACTGAGCTGTTTGTGATCACAAGCAGTTCATCTGGACATTTTCGTCTAGGTCCTGTATGTGTACACACTTCCATTTCAGATAACTGAACTTGAATAGTGTATGCTATGCTTTTCCACACATTGTGAATATTCATCAATTCTAAATCTCAAAACTACATGAATATTTTTATAACCAAAAATATGCTATTCCAAATCAGTGTGTTAGAAAAACAACAACTGTACTCTTACCTTTCATGGGGACAAAAAATTTACTGAAGACAAAAATGGCAACAGGCAGAGTTATAGTTAAAGTCCTGCATTTTCTGAATGCTCAATTTAAAAAGAGACAGCACAACAGAATATGCTAAACATAGTGTTTCTAAGAGAATTTATTGGACCTATACTATTAAAATATTAGCAAGAAGGCATGTTCTTACTGAAGTAATGTATTTTGATAGCCCAGCCTGAAGATGTACACATAGTGTCACTGATCAAAGTGTAACTCTGAGCACACTGCACACCTCTCTCTTCCTTCTGCCCCTGTTGCCAGCCTGATGAACAAATCCTGGTTCACACTGCCAAAAGGGGGGGGTAACAATTCTATGTCAAAGATGCATCTTTTCTATTGATTATAACAGATATTTACAAGTTGGATAATATACCAGCTCCCTGGATACCTATAAAGCTTAAATGTGAAATAATGAACTTTGTATACAATCAACAAGTATTTAACTAAAAATACACAAAAGACCCATAGTTATAATTTAAAAACATCTTTTGTTTGTGGAGATACTAGCAAAGAGCCTTCTCCTTGCCCTCTTTTTTCTTCTCCACTTCAAGGAGTAGTTTCAACTTTAAAGTCTTACTTAATACTTAAGCAATGCATTTTGTAAAGCAATAGCTGTCATAAAGACTGATTCCTCTGATGTATCTGGGCAAAGCAAATTGAAAACCCCCTGAAAGTTTCACCATTGCAAATGCCTTTAAAAACATTCAAGATTGGGCCAGGCATGGTGGTGCATGCCTTTAATCCCAGCACTTGGGAGGCAGAGGGAGGCAGATCTCTGTAAGTTCAAGGCCAGCCTGGTCTACATAGTGAGTTATAGGCCAGCTCAGGCTACAGAGAGACCCTGTTTCAAAAAGACAAAAAAAAAATCATGATTTAGCTAGGTGCAGCTCACACCTGCAATTCCAGCAGGGAAGACCGGAGGATCAGGAGTTCAGGGTCATCCTTAGCTATATATCAAGTTCAAGGCCAGTCTGTGCTACATGAAACCCTGTTTAAAAAAACAGACAACAGCCAGGGGTGGTGGCACACACCTGTGCTCCCAGCACTCGGGAGGCAGAGGCAGGCAGATCTCTGTGAGTTCAAGGCCAGCCTGCTCTACATAGTGAGTTCCAGGACAGCTGGGGCTCCCTGTCTCAAAAAAAAACCAGCCAAAAATCACATTCATGATTCATGGATGGAGATTCAAGCATCAACATTAACTTGGACAAAGTTGATTTCTACCTGCATGGATGATTGTGAGACGTTCAAGACTTGAGCAGAGAAACCACAGAAGTGAGGAAAATAGCAAGGGACCTGGAATTAGAAGTGGAGCCTGAGGATGTGATGAAATTGACAGTCTCATAAACTCTTACTATATTGCTAAAAATGGATCCTTATGTTTACAGACAAGTATGCCAGTCACTACTCATCAACAAAGCTTCTTTTACAACAGACAGAGACTATTACAGAGAGTAAGTGTCTGCGAGATGCCCAACCTAAGTGACACATCTACAATGGAACCTCTACACCCAAGGCTCATGGAACATAGTGGAACAAGGGGTCAAGAGAATACTAATGTATCTCTCAACTCTCATCAACGAAGCTTCCGCATGCAACAGAGGCCACTGAACACAAAAGGCCAAAAGATTGTAACAGCCAGGGGAGGGGGGTATATGACTGTAAGGAAACAGTCTTACAGGCTCCTGGGACCTTGCTCATATGAACTTATAGCAATGGTGTAACATGCACAAGACCCATGCAAACTCAGACAAAAACCCAGTGCAGAACTAGGGAAATGGACAGCAGGCCCCAACCTTAGCCAAAGAACTATTGGCAACTGATTACTACTGTGTGAGGGAGAGTTGGTCTTTAAGGGAGAGACTCTAGATAGGCTGACTAGACCTCAGTGGATGAACTTGCACTGAGGGATATCTGGGTATACTAACTTAACAGGCCTAAACATAAATGACAGAATGCATGAAATCCAGTGGAGGGGGTATGGGAAGGTGCAGATGGGGGAAAGAATATAAAGATGATTAAGATGTTTTGTATGAAATACACAAAAATTCAATAGAAATTAAAAATATATATATATTTTTAAATTTTATGTGTGTGAGTGTATTGCCTGTGTGTATTTAAGTGCACCCGTGTCGTGCAATGCCGTGGAGGTCAGAAGAGGGCGTCAGATTCCCCTTGAAATGGAGTTAAGAACGGTTAGTAGCTGCCATGTGGGTGCTGGGAATCAAACCCGGGTCCTCTGCAAGAGCAGTCAGTGCTCTTAACTGCTGAGCTCTCTCTCCAGCCCCTCAATAAAAAACTGAAAAAAAATAAAATAAGATCTGCTGAGGAGGAGCTCATTTTATGGATGTGCAAAGAAAGTTTCTTGACATAGAATTTTCTTTGCAAATAGACACTGCAAATAAATTATTGTGGAAATTACATTAAAGCATTTGGAATATTATGTAAACTTAGTTGACAATGCAATGGCAGGTTTTGAGAGAATTTAATCTAGTTTTGAAAGAAATTCTCCATTATGGGTAAAGTGCTATCAAACAGCACCCCAGGGTACAGAGAAGTCTTTCATGAAAGGAAGAATCAATTGATGTGACAAATGTCATTGTTGTCTTGTTTTAAGAACTTACCACAGCCATCCAGCCTCAGCAACTACCTTCCTGTTAGGTCAGCAGCCATCAACACTGAAGCAAAATACTTCACCAGCAAAAAGATTCCGATTCAGTAAAGACTCAGATGATCATTGACATTTTTTTTTCCAATCATTGACATTTTTAAATGAAAAAGTGTTTTTTAAGTTATATATGTTTGTTGTGTTTTTAGATGTTGTGCTTTTGCATGATTAATAGACTACAATATAGTATAAAAGTAATATTTACATTTAAAAAATTTTTTAAGGTGTGTTAGATGTTTATGTGTGTGTGTGGTATGTGTATGTGGGAAGGTGTGGTATGTGTGTGGTATGTGTGTGTGTGTGTGTGTGTATGTGTGGTGGGGGTGTGTGTGATTTGCCTGTGTGTATGGAGTGTGGATGTGTGTGTGGATGTGGTGGGGGTGTGGGGTGGTATGTGGTGTGGAGGGGGTGTGGTGTGTGGGGGTGTGGTGTGGGTGTGGTGTGGGTGCATGCTGCCATAGCATGGGCATGCAGGTCAGAAGACAACTTTTGGGAGTTGGTTGTCTCTTTCCACTGTGGGTTCCTGGGCTCAAACTTGCGTTGTCAGGCTTGAATGGCAAGCACTCTTACCGCCGAACCATCTCACCAGCCTTAATGTAACCTTTATATGCAATGTAAAGCAAAAAATTTGTGTGACCCACCTTATTGGAAGCAACGGTATTTATAATCAAAGGTGGCTCCGAACTAAGCGTTCGGCATCTCTGAGATGCGCCACATGAAGATGAAAATTCCTGCATGTAAGGTGAATGGGAACTGAGAGAGGGAGACAGATTAGGAAAGCTTCAGAGACTTACTGCTTGATTGAAGGTGGGAAGGCAGAGTAGCAGTTATTCACAAAGGTAAAGGAGAAAAGGCATTCCAGGAAGAGCAAGCATCAAAGCATGATACACTGAATGTTTAAGAACTGAGCTGAGGACTCTAGCTTGTGAGGGAAGTTAGGAAAGGTAAGTCTATAAAGGAGCAAGGGTCACCTTCTGAAAAACCTTTTCTTTTTCCATGAAAAAAGAAGTTGGGTTTTTTAATTTTATTCATTCATTTATTTATTTCTGCACACTAGGAACTGAGCCCAGGGCCTTGTTCATAGGCTAACTAGACAAGTGCTCTGTAAGCCAAATCCAAGAATTTGGATTTATTCTGTTGGTATTATTTCAAGGCTTTTGGGTAGGAGAATGATGTGATGTTATCTGGGTTGTGAAAGATCTTTTTACAGAGAGTAGAAGATGACTCAGTTTGGAAGCAGAGAGCATAGAGTCTCGTAGCAGCTGAGCCAAAAAATAGATCATTGTCCATGGAGGTGGAAGGATACTTTTAGAGGTAAACTACACAATTTGATGATAAGATTTAGAATGTAAAATGAGTTACAAGACAGAGAAAATTCCCAGGTTTCTGGCTTGGGCAACTGGGGCAGGACTAGTAGAGGAGAGCTGGACCTGGTTTGCACAGCCCTGTAATCCTGTAATTCAGGAGGCTGAGGAAAGAGAATCACAAATTCAAGGCCTTCTTGGGCTCCAGAATTAGCCCAAGGTCAGCCTGGGTAATGTAGGTAAGATTTTGTCTCAAAATAAAGAATAAAAAAGGGTTTGGGGATTTGGCTCAATGGTACTTTGCTTGCCTAGCATGTACAAGGCCATAGGTTCAATCTCTAGTATTGAATGGCAGGGGATTTATTGAGGAAAATATTGTTTGATTTTTAAAAATTCTGATAGCCTATAAACATAAAGCCCTTCATTTATTTATGTATACACTTTGATCGTGCTATGTTCATATTGCTCCACAGCCTTACACCTTCCATCTCCACAACTTTCTCATCTTTCAGAAGTGGAACTGTACTTATTAAACATCTTTCCTTTTCTTCTCATGTCCGCCTCCTGGAAACCACCATTCTAGTTACTGTCTCTGTGATTTTGACTACTCTCAGTGCCTCATGATAGTGGAGTCCTATAGTGAGTTATGCAATATCTACTCTTTGGTGGATTGTTTGTTTCACCAAGCCTAATATCCTCAAAGTTCATTCACATAGCATGTGTCAGAATTTCCTCCTCTTTTTTTTTTTTTTTGGCAGTAATGGGGGCTAAACCTGGGGCGGCCTCATGAAAGGTGAGCTATATCTCTGACCTACAGTAGAATCTCCTTCTTTTTGAATGTTTCATTATATGTGTATACTCTATTTTGCTTCTCTATTATTCTGTGGGTAGATACTAGAGTTGCTTCTACCTTTGGGCTATAAAATAATGTAGTATATTGTTTTTGAAAAGTTGATGTTTCTTCAGGATACAACTGAAAAGCTTAATCAAACAGGTACTAAAAGTATAGATTCAGAGTGGTAGAATAAAGTCTGCTAAAGTAAAAATTTTCAAAGCACTTTTTAATCCTTGGGAGAAGAGCAATGCACACTAGAAAATGCAAATCATTTTTAAAAAAATTTTATGTGTATGAGTGTATTGCCTACATGTATGTAAGTGCACCCATGTCATGCAATGCCCATGGAGGTCAGAAGAGGGCTTCGGATTCCCTAGAACTGGATTTACAGCTGGGTTTTAGCTGCCATATGGTGCTAGGAACCAATCCCGGGGCCTCTGTAAGAGCTGTGGTGCTCCTAACCGCTGAGCCATCTCTCCAGCCCCAGCAAATTATTTTTATATTTGAAAACTATTGGTTTGTCATCTCATTATATTCTAAGGAAGACATAAGAAAGAGGCTTATTCGGTAAAGAGTGTGGCTTAGGTGATAGAATGCTTGCCTAGCATGTATGAAGCCCTGGATTGGATCCTTAGCATCACATAAAACCGAGCATGGTGGTACACACCTGATACTAGCACTTGGAAAATTACTGAAGCAGGACATCAAAAGAGCAAGGTCATCCTTGTCTAGTAGTGAGTGGGAAGCCAGCTTAGGTAGGATACATGAAATTCTATCTAAAAAGGTTGGGGAGGAAGGCTGAAGAGATGGTTAAGTGCGCGAGAGTGCCTGACTTTGGATTCCTGGAACCCATATAAAAGTGAAATGTGATGGGTGTGATGGCCCACAATCCCAGCATCCCAGAGGCGGAGGCAGGCAGATCTTCCTGGATTCAAGGCTAGCAGGTCTTTATAGCAAGTTCCAGGCCACCCGGGGCTACATAGGGAGAGCTGTCCCCTGCAAAAACCAACCAGCCAACCAACAATAACTACAAAAAAACTGTGGTGGCAGATGTCTGTAATCCCAGCACTCCTACAGTGAGATGGGAGTTAAAAAACAATCCCCCAAAACCTCACAGGCCAGCTAGCTGGGAGTATGCAGCACAGGGGCCAACAAGAAAGACTATGCCTCCAACAATGTAAAAGGCAAGGACTTGAGATTTTCCTCTGACTTCCACATGTATGCTTGTGCACTCTCACACATGTATACATAAACACACAAAAGAAATAACTTTTTTTTTTTGTCTTTTTTGAGATAGGGTCTCCCTGTCGCCCCACCTGGCCTGGAACTCACTTTGTAGACCAGACTGGCATTGAACTCACAGAGATCTGCCTGCCTCTGCCTCCCCAGTGCTGGGATTAAAGGCGTGCACTACCACACCTGGCCATTTAAAGAATGACACTTACTGAGAGCTGGGTATGGTAGTGCATGTCAGTGATCCCAGAACTTGGGAGGCAGAAGCAGAAGCATCAGGAGATCAAAGTCATCTTCAGCTACATGTTAAGTTCCAGGCCAGTCTAGGCTGTGTGTGACTCTGTCTCAAAAAACAAATAAATAAAGACACCTATTGAAAATGTTCATATTATACTTTATGTTAAAGTGAATCATGAAAGCTTCCTTTTATTTTTTTTTTTCGTCTTTTTGAGACAGGGTCTCCCTGTAGCCTCAGCTGTCCTGGAACTCATTATGTAGACCAGGCTGGCCTTGAACTCACAGAGATCCACCTGCCTCTGCCTCCCTAGTGCTGGGATTAAAGGCATGTGCCACCACACCCAGCTGAAAGCTTCCTTTTTAAAATGATAGAAGATGTCATTCAGGATGTAAAAGTAGATTAAATTGTTCCAAAATTTTCAGATTCTCTACATCAAAAAACCTTCTTTTACATCTGTTCTCAAGAGCCTGTTCCCATTTTTTTTTTTCAATTCTGTTTTTCCAAATAAGCATTGAATGCATTTGAAACAGTTTCTAGGACTAAGGATATAGTTTGGTAGAGTGCTTGCCTAGCATGCATGAGGCCTTGGGTTCAATCCCAGCACTGCTTAAAGCTGGGCTTAGTGGGCATGCATGTCATCCTACCATTCAGGAGGTAGAACAGAAGGAGCAGACAGCCAAGGTCATCCTCAGCTACCCATTGAGTTCAAGGCCAGCTGACCTATATGAGACCCTGTCTCAAAAAAAAAAAAAAAAAAAACTGACCAACCAATCAACCAACAAATAAAAAATAGTTTGTACAGTGATCTTCTTAAGGAAGGAAAGACCTAAATCATTTTCTCTACCAACAGATATTTCTGAAGTCTTGCCCTGTTAGAGTAAATGTGCAAGTCCAGTGTTCAGCTGCTTTCATTGCATTTTCGGGGGCCCTACGCTGCTCTAAGCAGTGCTCTGTACTTTATGTATGGCTATTGGAACCTTTCTCTAAGACTTCTACCCAGGTTCTTATTAAACTACTTCAACCATCCTAACAAATAGTTAATGTGGGTATTATTTTGCCTACTCTATAAATAATGAAATTGTGTAACTTGGGTGACTCTCTTAGAAAAGCCACATCCAGGTTTTTGGGGTGACTTAACTTTCTGAGCTTTTCTCCTTCTCTCTTATCCCTCATGCTTAAACCTATATTAAAAAGGAGAGAGGGAGGAAGGGAGGGAGAGAGAGAGAGTTGTACAATGATTTTACAGTAGGCTAGTTGTAAAGCTTCAGGTTAGACCCAGATTCACTAACATGCTCATTATGTGCATTTTCTTTTTTTTAATTATTATTTTTATTTTATGTGTATGAGTGTATTGCCTGCACATAGGTAATTGTACCGGTGTTGTGCAATGCCCACAGAGGTCAGAAGAGGCTGTCGGATCCCCTGGAACTGGAGTTATAGACAGTTGTTAGCTGCCATGTGGGTGCTGGGATTCGAACCCGGGTCTTCTGCAAGAACAGCCAGTGTTCTTAACCACTGAGCCATCTCTCCAGCCCCACTTTTTCGACTTTAATCACTGTTTCTTTGACATATAACGCCAGAGATCACCCATATCTGTTTTACTATTGTGCAAGTATCTAGTGTGCTGGCAATGGCATAATTTCCTTTATAGAATGAAAGGTGAACTCAACTTTAAGTGAACTAGCTGAGAAAAACTATTTCATTGGTCTCTATATAAATAAAATTGACCTCTACATAAACACACATACACTATGAGTGTATAGATGAAGTCTGCTCTTCCATCAGACTCTTCTTTCCCAATTCTTCCTTAATCAGTCAGAAAATACTCACTGAAGATCTGTTATGCTAAAGAATATTGGCTACATCGAGGGCTGGTTTCTGTGGTACGCCACATGGAGAAAACTACAGAAAACAGTCCAGATAGCCTTACTTTTTCCTAATTTGAAGTAGGGCCTCTTCAAGAATTTGCTTGCTTTCACAAGGGATTCATATAGCATTTGAACTCTAAGCAGATGTGGGTTTCTTTATCTTTCTAATCATAGCTGCCAGTGATGCATCCAGCTGCTGAGGGGAAGCACCTCCCAAGTTCTCTCTGATTGTCCTGTGCCATAAACAGGATCTGGATTTTATACTGGACAGTCTATACTTCTTAATTATGCAGCAATGTTTGAGTCTAAATGATCCTAAACTCTTCCCTTAAATAGTTTTAATACTGTCTCATTTTTTTCCAGGAAACTTTGGAATGCTTTCCAGGTCCAGGGTGTGTCAGGTCCCAGTTTTAATCCAGAATGAGCAAAAGCTCTTGGAGGAAAATCTTGAAAGGAAAAGATTTATTAAGTGCCCCCCGCCGCCTTTTTTTTCAGTCAGATGCCAAATGCCTACTCAGCCAGCTGCTACTATACTGTTTTTGTGTAGATAATTTCCTTAGAACATCATGTACATATTTTAGCATTTTCACAAGGAAGCTAAATCTTCTGGGAGGCAGCAAAGGAAGAACAGAGTTCCAGCACAGTGCATCTAAAAGCAAAGCCACCTGTACAAAACGTAAGGACCTGACCCCTCTGGCAAGAAACATTTTATTCCAGTTTTTAGCAAGTACAGGGATGCAATGTCATTTCTGCATGACTGAGTTCTTAATGATGCTCATTTTCCTGTGTCTGAATTTCAGATAATCTCACAAACACTACAGTAAGCTTCTTGCTATCTAGGCAACTTTAGACTTTTGGAAGCAAAAAGATCTGTTCAAATGTAAAAAAACAAAACAAAACAAAAACCTTTAAAATTCATCTCCGTGCTTTGGTATTTCTTTCAGTGTGGAGAGATTAATCTGAACTTTCTGAGCCTGGAAAAGACTGAAATTCTGTTGAAGTAAATCTTTACTTCTGTTTAGGGGCATCAGCTCAAAAGAGTTTTTTATTTAATTTCAATTAGAATGTAGCTAAGGGCTTTGTTCTTTACCAGCAGAAATATATATTTGACATGCGTATTTTTAGTTGATAAAAATAACAATTGGATGTCCTCTTCTATGAAGAAGTATCTACCGAAGGAATTTTCATGTCAAAAACAATTAGAAAATCAGACATTATACGAAACTATTTCCAGACCTTCACCAAGCAGTGGCAACTGTGGGACTTGGAAAGCACTTTCTCTTTCTTTCTCCCTTCTCCTCCCCTGCTGTTCCCACTGCTCCTCTTCTCTCTCCTCCTCTCTCTTCTCTGTTTCTCTGTCTGTCTCTCTCTGTGTGTCTCTGTGTCTCTGTTTCTCTGTCTCTGTCTCTCTCTTTCTCTCTCTCTCTCTCTGAGACGGGCCCAGACTGACTTCAAATTCCCTATGGACCAAGTAGGGCCTTGAATTCCTTATCCTCCTGCCTTTACCTACCAAGTTCTAGGATTAAAAGTATGACCACCATGCTCAACTGTGCTAGATAGCTTTAGTTGTCAACTTGACACACCTGGGAAGAGGGAGTCTCAGTTGATGAATTACCTCCATTGGACTGGCCTGTGGCCATGTCTGTGGGGCATCTTCTTGATTGTTGAGTGATGTGGGAGGGTGCAGCCCACTGTAGGCAGTGCCTCCTCTGGGAAGATGATTCTGTATTGTATAAGAAAGAGGGGCTAGAGAGATGGCTCAGTGGTTAAGAACACTGACTATTCTTGCAGAAGACCCAGATTTGAATCCCAGCACCCACATGGCAGCTAACAACTGTCCCTAACTCCAGTTCCAGGAGATCTGACACTTTCTTCTGTCCTTTTGGGGATTGCACAACAGAGGTGCACTTATATACATGCAGGCAATACAGGCATACATATAAAATAAAAATAAATAAACAAATAAAAGAAAGCAGGCTGAGCAGGGGCCAGGGGAACAAGCCAGTAAGCAGCATAGGGGAGCAAGCCAGCAAGCAGAGTTCCTCCATTGCCTGTGCTCTAGCTTCTGCCTCCAGATTCCTGCCCTGAGTTCCTACCTTGGGCTCCATCAGTGATGAACTGTGACCCAGGAGATGTAAGCCAAATTAAATCCTTTCCTCCCCAAGTTGGTATTGGTCAGAGTGTTTTGTTACAGCAATGAAGAAACAAACTAGAACAGAAATTGGTACCAGAGAGTAGGGCATTGCTGTGACAGACCTGACCTTGGTGTTTTGGGGAGGATCATGGAAGGCTTTGGAACTTTGGGTTGGAAAAGCCATTGAATGCTTAGACTTTGTTGCTGTGGAGCTTGGAACAGTTATGCTGAAAGAGTTGTAGACCATGGTTTAGGATTTGCTGCTGTGGAGCTTGGAACAGTTATGCTAAAACAGTTGTGAACAATGGAGGCCTGGCTTGTGAAGCTTCGAGGGGAAGCAGAGACTATCAGTGCTGTTTGTGGATTATTTTGAATTGAGAATCTGTGGTTTCTGGTTGGCTGGGACTCAAGAATCAAATGTGATTAAAGAGACCCAGAACTACTGAAATGAAACCTTTGCTTTACTGGGACAACTGATGCTGGTTAGCTGGGCCTAAAAAATCAGCTGTAAATAACAAGAGACCAGCATCACTATGGCAAAATCTAGGACATATTTCCTCAGGGTCAGCACAGAAGCTATGGTCCAGAGAGGTCCTGAGTCTCCATCACAAGCTGGAAGCAGGACTTGGTAGTGTGTAAGAGTCTCCTGCATGGTTCTAGTGTTGAAAGCATGAAGGGGTCACAAAGAGCAGCTGAGGCTTGGCACCCTAAGAGGCCAGAAAAGGCCATTGGTGAAAGTACAGCCTCAACTGCAGTGAAAACCCCAGGATTGAAGGGGTCATGGAAAGAATCTGAGGCTTTGCATCCCAAGAGGCCAGAAGAGGCCATTGGTGAGGGTGAAGCCTCAGTTTCAGTGGAGACCCCAGCTTTTTGGAGATGCCAGGACCATGGGACGACCACCAAGGGCAACAGCAGGTGTGGAATGGAGCTGGCCTGGGTCTGCAAGATGAGCTGTGTGTGCTGTGGACAGCAGAGTCAGAAGTGGAGCTACCAAAACTCTTTGGAGCCCAGAAGATTGTGAGTGAATCCCAGAAGTCCAGCCTTGAGCTACTTTGCTGAACTTAGATTTTGCTTAGGTGTGCCCAATTCCTCCCTTTTGAAATAAGACAGTACTTGTTTTGGATTTTACAGGTGCCCACAGTTAAGAGACTTTTAAAAGAGACTATGGTCTTTAAAGTATTTGGATTTTTTAAGGACTGTGGGACTTTTAAGGTTGTACTGTCTTACGTTGCGATATTGTTAACATATCTTGGGGACAAGAAATGGAAAGGTTGTGGTTTAATAGTGATGTGTTTGTCAGGTTGACAAGGCGTCAATTGTGCTGGATAGCTTTAGCTGTCAACTTGACACATCTGGGTAAAGGGAGCCTCAATTGGTGAATTGCCTCCATTGAACTGGCCTATGGCCATGTCTGTGGGGCATCTTCTTGATTATTGAGTGATATGGGAGGGCTCAGCCCACTAATGGTGGTGCCACCCCTGGGCAGGTGGGCCTGTGTTGCATAAGAAACCAGGCTGAGCAGGGGCCAGGGGAGCAAACCAATAAGCAGCATTCCTCCATGGCCTGTGCTTCAGCTCCTGCCTCCAGGTTCCTGCCCTGAGTTCCTACCTTGGGCTCCCTGATGAACTGTGACCCGGGAGATGTAAGATAAAATAAACCCTTTCCTCCCCAAGTTGCTATTGGTCAGAGTATTTTGTTACAGAAATGGAGAAACAAACTAGAACACCAACCTTTTAAAAAAAGATTTATTTCTATTTTATTATTATTATTATTTTGAGACAGAGTCTCACTGTGTAGCCCTGGCTGACCTGGCACTCACTTTGTAGACCAGGCTGGGTCGAACTCAGAGATCCACATGCTTCTGCCTCCTGAGCGCTGGGATTAATTGTAAGTCACCACATCTGGCCTTATTTTATTTTTAGTTATATGTATGGGGGTGGTAATATGTGAATGATAGCAGGTGCCTAAGGAGGCCAGAGGCATCAGATCCCCTGGAGCTGGAGTTACAAGCTTTTATGAGCCACCTGACATGGGTTCTGGGAACCAAACTTGGGGCCTCTGCAAAAGCACTACTTGTTTTTAACAGCTAAGCCATCTCTCCAGCCTGAGAGTTGCTGATACTCTTACCCAATAAATACCTGGGTTTATTTTGAGGTCTTTCCATTCTTGATCTCTGTGGGTTTGAGGCCAGTCTGGTCTACATATTGAGACCCTGTCTCAAAAACAAAAGCAAAAACAAAAAAAAGCCTGAGTTATATAGTGAGACCCTGTCTCAAACAAAGGAACAATTAGCAGACATTAAACTAAGCAGGAAAATATGATCAGGAAAGGGCCATCAAGATAACTCAGCCGGTAAATGTTCTTGTTGCCAAGCCTGACAACCTGAGTTCTGTCTCCTGGACTTGCATGGTAGAAGGGGAGGTCTAATTCCAGCAAGTTGTCCTCTGACCTCCACATGAGTTCTATGACATGCTCTCACCCCCCCCCAGTAAATAAATAAATGTAAATTTTTTAACCATGAGAAAAATAAATAAGAGCACAAATCTAGAAATAACAAATGATAGAATTAGTAAGGACCTTAAAATAGTTTTTTAATCATAAACATGCTTAAGTGTATAAAGAAAAACACAATGGAGTTGGGGAGATGGTGTAGTGGGTAAGAGTGCTTGCTGTGAAAGCAAAAAGACCTGAGTTCAAATCTAGAACCCATGTAAAAGCTGAGCATGGCCTGCATATGCCTGTAACCCCAGCAATGGGAAGCAAGACAGATAGATCCCAGGAGCTTGCTGGACAACCAGCCTCTCAGAAATGGTGAGCTTCAAGTTTAGTGAGAGATCCTGTCTCAAAAATAGGTGGGCAGTGATAAGAGGAAGACACCAATGGCCTTCTCTGGCCTCTGTTCCTGTACTTGTACACACACCTGCTCATAAACCACACACAACCACCACCCCCCCCAAAAAAGAAAAGAAAAACATGAGTATAATTAGGAGACAAATGAAAAATAGAAATTCAAGTAGAATTTTCTTTTTTTCCCCAGCCCTCTTTTTTACTTTTTATCTCAAGACAGGATCTTGGTAAGTTGCTCAAGCTAACCTTGAACTGAAGATCCTCCTTCCTACACTACTGAGTAGAATTTCTATAGGAAAATTATAACATCTGTATTAAAAAATTATAATACCAATTAATATTAAGTGTCTCTGTGTTGATTATGTATGTCATCATGTCCTATGTTTTAGGGGGATACTGTTATCTTGGTGGCACAGAAAATGAAATTGAGGTTTAGAAAGTTAAATACCTTGCTCTAGGACACATACCTAGTAAATGACAAAGCTTAAGTCTGAGGGACCCAGAAGGTCTGACTCCAGAGTATCATTGTGTCAGTGTGTTCTCCATCGATCCTGTCAGAGATGCTGGAAATGCCAATGAATAATGGGAGGAGCTTTCATTCTGTGAGGAGACAGTGTAGTCTGCAGACAGTGTCCAAGGAGTTTGAGGGACTCTTACAGCCATATGTAAGACTCGGTGATAGTACAGCAAAGGAAATAATTCTTTCTGCAGAAATAGGCAAAGGCTGTAAAGGAGTCAAGGCAGTTTAGCCGATCCTGGAGTAGCAGAAAGCCGTGGAGCAAAATCAGTACAAGCAAAAAGATTTTTGAAAGCATGAGGATTTGCAATGAAATGATTCCTTTGGAAAATGGTGAAAAGTTCACTGGCTGGTGTTTAACACATAATAAAGAAACTTCATTGCAGATTAAAAAGAAATAGCGCTGACTGTTTATTGTGTCAGCCAGATAATATGGCTTTACACTCATTCAGTCAGCACAGCAAACATGAGTCAGTATGCTTATTACCCTTTTGCACATTAAGAAACTGAAAGAGAATTAAATTACTTGTACATGCCACAAAGTTTTTAAAAATTTGCTATCAGCAGTGTGTGTGTGCATGCTGTGCACACATATGCTAAGGAGAGGAGAGTACATGCCACAGCACATGTGGAGGTCTAGGGATAACTGTAGAGTTGGTTCTCTCCTTCCACCTTTATGTGGGTTTCAGAGATCAAACTCAGGTCTCCAGGCTTGTGTGGTGAGTGCCTTTATCCATTGAACCATCTCACTGGTCTGTCACAGTTTTATAAATAGTGCCTCACATATTCACAAAGTCCATATTTGTAAACACTTTACTATATTGACTACATACTATCCAGTTGTGAGGGCTTCATGTGTCATGTTTTCTCCTTAAATGAGTAGAACTTTATCAATTTGTGACATTGGCAGAAGTATGAAAAATAGAGTGCAAGGCAGGTAAGACTGAAGACAGAGACCAGCCAGGAAACTATTAGAAGGTGGAACTGGAAAGCTGTTAGAGGAAGAGGATGGATAAGATATGCTAATTGATTAGGTATTGGATGTGGGAAAGAGTTAAGAATGAATGCTAGGGGCTGAAGAGCACTCACTGTTCAGTTCCCAGCACCCATTTCAGACAGCTCACAACACCTGTAACTACAGTTCCAGGGAATCTGATGCTCTCTTCTGGCCTCTACAGGCACTGCACTCACATGCATAACCCACCCATATACACATAAATAATCTTTTTAAAAAGATAATAGAGATGGCTTAGCACTTAAGAGCACTGGATGCTCTTGTATAGAATCTGAGCTCAGTTCCCCCGTAATAGCTAACAGCCAGTTCCAGGGGATTCTACACCCTCTTCTGACCTCCATGGGCATTGCATGCATATGGTGTACTTACATACATGCAGGCAAAACACTCAAACACATAAAATAAAAATAAAGAAGCAAAACATTATTAAAAATAAAATCTTAGGCAGGGCATGGTGGCGCACGCCTTTAATCCCAGCACTCGGGAGGCAGAGGCAGGCAGATCTCTTAGTGAACTCCAGGACAACTGGAGCTACAGGGAGACCCTGTCTCAAAACAATAAAACAATAATAATAATAATGCCTCAAAAGCTGTAGTCCTGTGTTGCTTAATAACAGGGATATAATAAATATTTTTTTAAAAAAAGAATGAATGCCAGAATCTAAAATATTTCTAATTTCTTATAATCCCAGCACTTGGGATGTAGAGGGAAAGGATAGGAGTTCAAGGCCAGCCTGGGCTACATAAGACCCTGTCTCTAAAATCAAAATCAATCCAATTTCTTCTCTTTACTTTTTCCCTTCCTCCCTCCCTTCCTCCCTCTCTCTCAAGGGAAAATGTAAACAGGTTAGGCTCAGATAAAGCTTTGGGCCTGACTTCCTTCAGAATTACTCCACCTAAAATGACCCCCTCATCCCTCCCTCTGTCCCTTTCTCCCTCCCTTCTTTTCTCCCTTCCTGCCCCTTCGCTCTTTATATTTTATCCTGAATTCTCTGTGGCTTTGTCTGCATAGTCTGTATGTATTCATTCTATAAACATTTTTGTATCAGTTGCTGAAAGTAAAACTGACAGGCAGAAATTCTTACTCTCAGGGATTTTGTGATGTAATAATCAGAACTGACAAAAATCCCTTCTTTTAGAGTTCACATTCTAGGCATCAAAGAATCAGTGATATCTGATTGCATGGTTTTAAAAAATCTGTTTTTCTAAAATATCTAGAGTTAATGTTGGGTGAAGTGATCTCAAGGGAAAATGCAAACAGGTTAGGCTCAGATAAGGCTTTGGCCTGACTTTTTCAGAATTGCTCCACCTAAGATGACCCCTACCCTTATTTTTCCCCAGAAACCTGATACAGACTGTAAACAACTTCCTGAGTTCCTGTTCTTGGGTTCCCCCTTTTTCAGTCCCCAAATTTCCCTTTTTCATTTTCACATTATCAGAAAATTTTCTCTAGGAAAAAATTTGAGAGCTGTGTCCTCTTAAACTTTCACGTTCCTACCTTCAATAATTTAATCTTTCCTTCTGTTTAATTTCCCTTTTTCTTTTTGTTCCATTTCAATTATTTGGGGCTTCACACGTGTCACACAAACATTCCTGGAATGCTTTTGTCCCCATCTCTCCTACTTGATCTGCCTTACCCTCAGTTCACAGGACCCTTAGGTTGCCAACTTCCCTTTATCTTTTTGGTCTGAGTTTAAAGGTCAGCTCCTTGAAGGGGCCTGCTCTGTAATTCCTTTCTTCATTTGAATTAGGATCTGCCAGTATTCCTCTTCTCATCAGAATATGTATTTTTCAAATTTTATTTGTGTATGTGCACGTGTGCACACACATAAGTGCACTCATACAACCAAGGTGCACAAGTTGAAGTTACATATGGGTTCCAGGAATTGAACTCAAGTCATCAGGCTTGGTATTAAGTGCCTTTACCCACTGAGTAATTTCAACAGCCTATCATATATATACTTTATTGTTCTCCTTTTTTTTTTTTTTTTTTTTTTACTTTATGTGTATAAGTGTTTTGCCTGCATGTATGTAAGTGTACCCCACATGCATGCAATGCCTGCAGAGGAGGGCACCAGATCTCCTGGAACTGGAGTTACAGACAGTTGTTAGCCACCCTGTGGGTGCTGGGAACCAAACTCAGGTCCACTGCAAAGAGCAATCAGTGCTATTAACCACTGAGCCATCTCTCCAGCTCCTGATTTTTTGTTTTTTGTTTTTGTTTTTGTTTTGAGACAGGGTCACACTGTGGCCCCAGATGACATGAAACTCCTTATGTAGACCAGGCTGTCCTCAATCTCAGAGATCTCCTTGCCTCTGTCTTTTGAGTGCTGGGATTAAAGATGTTGTACTATCATACCCAGCTATGTATTTTTTTTAAATATCCATTTTATTTTTTAATTATATGTATGTGTGTCTCTCTTTGTATGTATATGCATGGGAATGCAAGTGCCTGTGGAAACCAGGGACATTGGATCCCTTAGAGCTGGAATTACAAGAGGTTGTTAGCAGCCCAATATTGGTGCTGGAAACTAAACCTGGGTCCTTTGTAAAAGCAACCAGTGCTCTTAAGTGCAGAGCCATCTCTCCAGCCCCCACAAGATAAATTTTTATTTGTGTGTATATGTGTATGTGTATGCATGAGTCTATACCAGAAAAGAGCATTGGATCCCCTGAAGCTGGAGTTAAAGATGGTTGTGAAATGCCCAATTTGTGTGCTAGGAATTGAACTCAGGTTGGAAGAGCAGGAAACACTCTTAACTGCTGAGCTATCGCTCCACCCCCCCTTCTATATTTTTTTAGCCTTAATATTTTTATAGTTTCAGACAAGGTATTTATTTGAATGACTGTTTAATGTGCATCTCCTTTAGTAAACTGAAGAATTATGAGGGCAAGACCCTTATTCATTTCGCCACTAATTATACCCCTAAACCCAATGTAGGTAAGTGATTTTTCTTTATTTAATATGAAGGCTCACCGTTTCCCATTTAATAATCAGAAGATAGATTATATTATCTCTTTTATTTGGTGGTAGGACTGGTTTTGAAAATATGATTTTCTTTAACTTTTCTATATTATATAGAAGCTTTTTTTTTTTTTTGGTCTTTTTGAGACAGGGTCTTCCTATAGCCCCAGCTTGGCTCAGTGGTTAAGAGCACTGACTGCTCTTGCAGAGGTCCCCGTTCGATTCCCAGCACCTACATGGCAGCTACAAACTGTCCTTAACTCCAGTTCCAGGGGAATCTGAAGTTGTCTTCTGACCTCTGTGGCATTGCACGACACGGGTGCACTCACATATGTGCAGGCAATACACTCATACACATAAATAAAATATTTTAAAAAAGAATGCTTAAAAAAAACAAAAAAAATTAGCAGTAGTATCTTAGAGGAGATCTTATATAAGATGTTTATCTCAGCCAGTTGGTTCCCTCCTACCTCTTCATTGTCTGCCTGCTTTAAGCTCTGTGTCTTCCTGATAGTGCTTTGTTTCGAAGTCTGAAGCTTTACCAGGCTGGCCTTGAACTCACAGAGATCCACCTGCCTCTGCCTCCCAAGTGCTGGGATTAAAGGCATGCCCAGCTGAAAGCCTTTTTTTAAAAAATAGGATCTTACTATATAGCCCTGGCTGGCCTCAAACTCAGAGATCTTCTTGTCCCTGTCTTCCAGGTGTTGGGATTAAAGCCATGTGCTGCCACACAAGGCCTTAGGAGCTTCATTTTAAAGTTAATATGTTGGGCATGGTGGTGTGCACCTGGAATTCCCCCCTACTTGGGAGACTGAGGCAGTAGAATCATTTAAGCTCAGGAGTTCAAGGTCAGTCAGAGCAAGATAATGAGACCCTATCTCAAAACAAAAGAATATAAAAATGGTTACTACTCATGTACCAACTAAATGCCAGACACTAAAGTTCACACTCAAAGTGCTTTACTAACAATTTAGTCAAAGCTGTACTATATTTAAGTAATATCTAACTAAAATAACTTAAGTACCCACTGATACTTCCAAATGACTGATTGGAATGATTTGGTTCATTAACTGTGTGCAAACTTTCAAAATTACTGAGCAGTAACTCTACTCCTTTTGTATTCTAGCCTTTCTTCAAGATATCACAAACTAGTGGTTATCCAATTATACGTGCCTTGGCCTGCAGCTATCTTGCTTTGGCTTGCAGTATTAAAAATACTTGGCTGGGAGTGGTGGCACACACCTTTAATCCCAGCACTCGGGAGGCAGAGGCAGGCAGATCTCTGTGAGTTCAAGGCCAGCCTGGTCTACATAGTGAGACATAGTGAGTTTCAGGGGAGCTGGGGCTACAGGGAGACCCTGTCTCAAAAAGACCAAAAAAAAAAAAAATGCTTCTTAAAAATTAGATGCAGAGGCTGGGTGTGGTGGCGCATGCCTTTAATCCCAGCACTCGGGAGGCAG
>NW_008347131.1:500189-520128 GCF_000622305.1 Nannospalax galili
AAAAAAAAAAAAAAAATTAAATGCCAACATTACACATAAAAATCTCAATTCCAATTTCACTTGAGGAATGGAAAATCCTTCCAGCACCATGCCCACATTCCATCAGGGTGGAGATGCAGCTGCTCCAGTTAGACAGGGCATGTGGCCTTAGATTTACCAGCATTCCCAGCTGCCCTGTTTTACCTGCTTATGCTTCCTGCCTGACCTCTCTAGTATTTGAGTTTGCTGCTGTTGCTAGAGCTTTTGGTTCATGTCTAATCACTGAAAGGCAGAGCTACACTCTTACTTCAAAACATGGGGAGCCAGGAACGTGTTCCTCAACTAGATTCTCATTTTCTTTTCTCCTTGTTATTACAGTGTCTTATAAAATGTTAACATTAAAAGAGACCTTAGGGGCTGGAGAGATGGCTCAGTGGTTAAGAGCACTGACTGCTCTTGCAGAGGACCTGGGTTCAATTCCCAGCACCCACATGGCAGCTACAAACCATCCTTAACTCCAGTTCTAGGGGAATCCGAAGCCCTCTTCTGACCTCCGAGGCATTGCACAACACGGGTGCACTCACATACATGCAGACAATGCACTCATACACATAAAATAAAACTAATAAATAAAATATTTTTAAAAATAAATAAGCCAGGCATGGAGGTACATGCCTTTAATCCCAGCACTTGGGAGGCAGAGGCAGGTGGATCTCTGTGAGTTCAAGGCCAGCCTGGTCTACATAGTTCCAGGCTAGCTGGGGCTACAGGGAGACCCCCGTCTCAAAAAGACCAAATAAATAAATAAATAAACGAAACCTTAGACATAATTGTGTCTTGAAACTAAGTTTAGTGCTTTTAAAAGATTTTCTGTGTGTTGGGGGTAGCGGTGCATGTAGGTGTGTGTGTGTGGAAGTCTGTGTGTGTGTATGTGTGGGTGAGAAGGTCGGAGGATAACCTTGAATGTTGTTCCTCTGGCACCTTTTGTTTGGGATAGGGTCTCATTGGTCTGGTGCTTCACCAAGCAGGCTAGGCAAGCTGGCCAATGAACTCCAGAGATCCACCTGTCACTGTCTCCCATCTCACCATGCTGATAAGTGCATGCCACCAGGCTTGGCTTTAAAAAAAAATTTTTTTTTTTTTGAGACACCATCTCACTGTGTAGCCTTGGCTGGCTTAGAACTCACTATGTAGACTAGGCTGGTCTTGACTCACAAAGATCTTCTTGCCTCTGCCTCCCCAGTGCTGGAATTAAAGGCGTGCACCACCAGGCCCTGCAGGAGCCTCAGGGTTCTCATGCTTGTAAGGCAAGTAAGTACTTTACCCACTAAGCCATCTTCACAGCCCATCTTTTCTTTTTATTGTGGTAAAATATATGTAACATTTATTATTCTAATCACAATTTTTATATATAGTTCTGACTCAGCATATTCACTCTGTTGTCCATTACCACCATCCAACACCAGAACTCTATCTTACAAAACTGAGACTATACTCCTTAAACGGTGATTCTCATTTTCCCTTCTTCACAGTCCCTGGAACACACCATTATACTCCAGTCCTAACTTACTTGGCTGTTCTAGGTACATCATGTGTTATTATACAACAGTTGCCTTTTTGTGACTGGTTTATTTTGTGTAGCTTTGGCTTCAAATTCATTTATGGTGTAGTGTGTTTCAGAATTTGTTTTTATAGCCGAAAACATTCCATTTTGGATATATACCACACGTTATTTATTCCTTGTTAATAGACACTTGGTTTACTTCCACATTTTCACTATTATGAATAATACTGGATGTCAGATGTCTTCTTCAATCACTCTCCACTTTATTTCTAAAATAGAAGTCTCTCACTGAACCTGGAACTCACCAATTCAGCTAGGCTGACTAGCCAGCAAGTCCTAGGGATCCTCCTGCCTCTGCCTCCCCAAGGCTGGAATCATAGATGTATACCACTATGCCTGACTTTTTATGTGGGCTCTGGGAGTACTGTAAAATAGAAATGCAAGCATGGGGGCACATGCCTATAATCCCAGCACTGGAGAGGCAGGAGCATGAACTTTCTGTGAATTCAAGACCAGTCTGGTTTACAAAGCAGTCTGGTCTAGGCCAGCCAAGGCTACAAAATGAAATCCTATTAAGCAATTTCTTATTTGATTGTAGTTCTTATACTTGCTTATCAGGAAACTTGTTAAAAGCAGAATGAATTCTGGGAGCTGAGGCTCAGAGACAGTGCTTGCTAATTAACATGTTCAAGGCCCTTAGGTAAGAGCAAGAAAACAAACACTTAAAAGGATAAATTCTGGCTGGGCTTGGTGGCTCATGCCTGTTATCCTAGCTCTTAGAAAGCAGAGACAGGAGGATCCACACTGCAAAATTAAGGCCAGCCTTGGCTATATGGTGAGACCAGCCAGGTTACATAAGGAGACCCTATCTCAATTTTTAAAAAGAAAGAAGGAAGCCATCTCTCCAGCTCTTTCTGTTATTTTGTGACATGGTCTTGCTACATTGCCCAGACTGGCCTTGAACTGCTGGGCTCAAGTGACCCTCCCACTTCAACCTCCTGAGTAATTGAGACTATAGTTACTTATTGGTGCTAGGGATTGAATCCAAGATACATATTCTTAGGCAAGTGCTCTACCACTGAGCTACACTCTCAGCCATGTAGAATTTAAAGAAAGATATGGGGGGTTTTGTTGTTGTTGTTTTTTGTTTTTTTGTTTTTTTTTTTTTTTTTGGTCGTTTTGAGTCAGGATCTCCCTGTAGCCCCAGCAGTCCTGGAACTATGTAGACCAGGCTGGCCTTGAACTCATGGAGATCTGCCTGCCTCTGCCTCCGAGTGCTGGGATTAAAGATGTGTGCCACCATGCCCAGCATCCATTTATTTATAAGTTCCATTTTCCCTTTCTTCAAGAGAAAAAAAATCATTACCCCACTTAATTGATTTTGTTTGAATCTTGACTCATTGTAGAGAAGTACAGAACTTGCTTATGCATAGTTCATACTCTAGCAGCTATGGCAAGCAGATTCTGAATGTTCTTTGAAAATACAACCAAGAGGGTTTTTACTTTTTAAAATTTATTTTATTTTTATTTCATGTGTATGAGTGTATTGCTTGCATGTGAGTGCACCCGTGTCGTGCAGGTCTTGTGGAGGTCAGAAGGCATCGGATCCCCTGGAACTAGAGTTTCAGATGGTTGTCAGTTGCCACATGGGTGCTGGGAACTGCAGATGGTGCTTTTAACCACTGAACCATTTCTCCAGCCCCCAACCAAGAGTTTTTTAAAAGCTAGGCTAAAGTGTCGATTTTAACATGGGATGCTGTTTAACCCACCTCTACAGTAGGTCTACCAGAAGTTGTGCTGTCCTCCGAGGCTGCTACAGTCTGTTGTTCTCATGGTTCTGTTAGAAAGAAAAGTAAATGACTAAATTAAGTTTATCCACTATGAATCAAAATAAAACCAACTTAGGTTAAAGTTGTCAATTTAATAAACCATACTCAAATTTGATTGTTTTGGTGGGTTTTAAGCTGGAATTATATAAAAGCATGTATAAATAGTGTTGAAATTTTAATCTTTTCCAGTTTTATTTTGCTTGGCATTGAAACATGTTCTTTATTTCCACTGCCACCACCTGACCCTAATTTAGAACTCTAATTAGACATCTTAGGTTGCTAAAAAGACAGATTCCTTGATCCCATCTCCAGCCTCCTCTATCACAGCCAGCAGGCAGTGGGCCTGGGATTTTATTATTTAATGAGCGTTTCAGGTAATGTTCAGGATCACTGGAGTTTGGGAAACACTGAGTGATTTTAACTTGTTTTCTTTGCTCCAGTACTTGCTCTACTAAGTGATTTCAACCTTTCTTGCATATTCAGATTAGAGAGAAATTTTAAAATACTTATATTCAGGCCCCACCCCAGACCAATTTAATTTAATCAGACTCTTTCGCATTGGGGTCCAGGCATTCTCAGGGCTCTGCAAATGACACTGATGCACATTAAAGTTGGAGAACTACTGCCAGACTTTTTTGTTTAGTTTAATTATTTTTGCTTTTTTGTCGTTGCTGCTGTTTTTATTTTGGTTTTTGAGGCAGGGTCTTACTCTGTAGTCTAAACTGGTCTCAAACTCAAAAATTCTCCTGCCTCTACCTCCTGAGTACTGGCATTATAGGTATTGGTCACCACATTAACTTGTTTTTACTCTTTTTTTGAGACAAGGTCTCCCTGTAGCCCCAGCTGGCCTGGAACTCACTAGGTAGACTAGGCTGGCCTCCAACTTGCAGAGATCTGCCTGCCTCTCCTCCCAAGTGCTGGGATTGAAGGCATGTGCCACCACACTTGGCAGCAGCTTGTTTTTACTTTTGAAATAAAAATTTTAGGGGCTGGAGAGATGGCTCAGCAGTTAAGAACACTGGGTTGTTCTTACAGAAGACCTGAGTTCAAATCCCAGCACCCACATGGCAGCTAACAACTGTCCAAAACTCCAGTCCCAGGGGATCCGACAGCCTCTTCTGACCTCCGTGGGCATTGCATGACATGGGTGCACTTACCTACATGCAGGCAATACACGAATACACATAAAATTAAAATAATTTAAAAAAATAAAAATTTTATTGGCTATTTACAATTATCATACAGTATATTTTGATGATATTTAGGGCCTATCTCCATCTGTACCTCCCCCCTTATTTTTGCTTTTTTGAGATGGAGTTTCGCTTTGTAGTTCACACTAGTCTCCAACTAGTGATCCCTTAGTCTCTGCTGCCTGTGTAATGGGATTTTTTTTTTTTTATGTGCACCATCGCACTTGGCCTCTACAAGACCTTTTATAAGTGTAATTCTCTATAGCACAACCCTGGCTTGCCACCCTAAACATCTATAGTTCTACATTCCTACTATAGAAATATGACTTCCATAACTACCATTCGGATCTCTCATGCTACCACCAGCTCTCATTACTTCCCCCAATATTTTTCCCTGTTCCTGTGGGTGAAACTTTTCCCACGTGTCACACTCCTGCTCATCCTCGAACAGTCTCAACTCAAGCAGAATATCTTCTGAAAGTCCTTTGGATTCAGTTCCCTATATGGCCTAATCCCAGTCCATTCAAAATGACCCCTCTTCTCAGGAGTATTCTATCATACATTACATTACTGGCAAACAAATCTCTCTTCTTAAAATGTCACTTAGGGTTAAAGGTAAACATTTTGATGTCTTTCCTTCCTCCCCATCTAGACTATAAATTTGTTCCTTGTTTTACAAACAAATCATTCTTTATTACTCTTTTTTTTTTTTTAATTTGGGGAGGGGAATGAGTTCACAGCCTATGTGTGTGAAGGTTAGAGAACCACTTGTGGGAGTCAGTTCTGTCTTTCCACCAGGTGGGTTCTAGGGATTGAATTCAGGTCATCAGACTTGGAAGTACCTTTACCCACTGAGCCATCTCACCAGCCCCTAAATTATACATTTGTAATATCAAACCTTTTAAAAAACCTCTGTGTGAGGCACTAAAGAGAACTAAAGAGTTAAGTGGCCCTGTGTCCAAATGTCGTTTTATTGAATATAGCAGTGCAACCATGGCCAGGTTAGATTTTCAAACCTTGGTTTGCTTATCTGTCAAGTAGAGAATACACTACTTCAGTGTTTGGAGAACCGAGTTGAATAATAGCTAGCACATAATAGCTCTCCATCAAACTCTGTTGCTTGTGTCATTGTGATAATTATCATGATTAGTTCTCTTGATGTCAGAGACGGCATATTTTGTTTCTGAATCCCCCATTCTGTGCCTTACTTAAAGTACGTGCTCAATAAATGCTGGGTGAATGAATTAATGAATGCCTGCTGGGCTACGTTTATTTATAGTCTGTTTCCAATCACTTCAGCCTGTCTTGGAAGGAGCAGTTTAAATTTCAATTTTACCATCAAATATAGAGAGAAAGTAGGGTTTCTACCAGAAACATTTATCATCTCTAAAAGGCCAAATTTCCAGTATAACCAGAAGACAGCTGCTTTCCTCTGCTGCCAGGAAATGGGGAAGAGCCTCATGAGCTGTTTGCTGTTTGTTCATCTTGTGATAAACATGCCATGACTTGGGGAGAGCACATGCTTCCCCTGCAGGCAGGCTTGGGTTGGGGAAGTTGCATGTAGCAGCAGTCAGGGAGAAATCCCCTGCTCCTTGGGAGAAGCTCTGCAGGGACTCAGCTAAGCCCATTTAGAGTTTTGCTGAGTTATTTACTAAGATGAAGGGACTGGGTGTGGCTGGTCAGAGATTCCTCCTGGGAAGTCACTTGAAGAATCTCCTTAATTTCCTCACCCTTCATCTTTGTTTTCTGGCTTTGGTGCAAGGGTGCAGCAGTCGCACCCAGTTGGCTGCTGTGCCCAGCACACTGAATTCTTTGAAGCCGGCTGTTGCAGCCAAGGATTCCTGCCCTGTTTTTTTCCCCTTGAACTGATTTTAAAAACACTTCTGGAAACTTTCAAGTGTCTTGGAGATCGATGAGAAGGAAGTTCATGGGTTACAAGCTGTTTTTCTGGATTTATAGGATCCAGGACCTTCAGAGGTTTAAATTACTGTTTCTCAAAATATGAACAAACTACAGAAAGTAGGCTCTGCCATCACCACTGACACTTAAATAAGAGGCTACGTAAGTGAAGTGGAACTGACCTAGGATAGTGTGGACCTCCTTTGTCTCTTGCATAACTAAGGGTGGATTAGTAGACTGAAAGCTTGGGAAAAATGTGGGATAAATTGTGCAATGATTGATGGGTAGGTAATGTTTACCTGGTAACTGGGCTGGGGATATAGCTCAGTGGTAGAGCCCTGGCCTAGCCTGTGCCAGGCCCCAGGTTTGATCACCAGCACCTCACACAAATAAATAAACAAAAAACCTCACCTGGCAACTAATAGCTTTTCAAATAGATGAATGAACAAATGAATTTAATTATGTTATAATTGTGATGGATTTGATAACTATAGAGTTAGCAGTCTGAAAAAGAATTCCAGTTTTTAGAACCACATTTGTCAGGCTAATTGGTTAATAATTCCTCAGAAGTGCATCTATATGATTTTTTTCCTTTATTTTACTCATTCTCTTCCTTCCCTTCTTCTTCCTTCCTCTTCCTTTCTCTCCCTTCCTCTCCCTTCTCTTCTCTTCCCTTTCCCTCTCTGTAATGACAGGATTTCACTGTGCAGTTCAGCCTGCCTTAGAATCACTTAGTATCCTAAGCTGGCTTCCAACTCATGATCTTCCTACCTCAGCCTTCTTAGTTCTAGGATTAAGGCATGTGCCACACACCTGGCAGTACTTTTAAAATAAATGTAAATTCAGGAAATTTACAATAGGAGGCCAATACATGATAAAATTTTAAGGTGACACTAAACAGCTGTATTTATTGTTGCAAGTTGCAGAATAGCATGGTTAATAAAATAGCATATATAGAAATTATATTCTTTATGTCTGGTACAAAAATATTTGGAACAAGGTTTACCAAAATGTTATAAATGGTTTAATGACTTCAGTTGACAGACATTAGGGGGTTTTGTTTTATTATGAACATGTAACATTTTGATAATTACTATAAAATAAAGCTGTTTTTATTCTGAGTAAAGGAAAATTGGAGGAGGGGGTCTTATGTATCCCAGAATGACCTTGAACTCTTGATTCTTCTGTCTCTACCTCCAGAGTGCTCAAATTTCAGGTGTGTACCACCACACCTGTAGTGAACCCAGGACTTCATGCTCTGGGTGGTGCTAGGAATTATGAAATATAAGCAAGAAGGCTGTATAAACCAGACATGGTGGTCCATGCCTAGAATCCCACCATTTAGGAGGTGGAGGCAAGAAGAACACAAGCTTAAGGATAGCCTGAGCTACAAGTGAGTATTAGGCTAGCAGCTTGGGCTATGAGACCCTGTCTCAAAACAACAACAACAAAAAGAAGAAGAAGAGGAGGAGGAGGAGGAGGAGGAGGAGGAGGAGGAGAAAAGATTGTGGCCCAGCACCGAGATGCTTACAGCCCTGTTGGGAAGACAGCCAGAACATGGCACAGTATCAGTATATAATGTGCACAGGTATCACACTGTGTGCCTCAGAGATGCTGCAGAACATCAGGAAGAAGAGAGATCACATGCAGACTTTGACTAAAGAGAGGAGGCTCATCGAGAAAATACAGTTCAAATATACACTGAGATTCTACCTCACTCAAGTCAGAATGGCTACCATCAAGAATGTAGGAAAATGGCTGGAGAGATGACTTAGTGGATAAGAGCACTGGATGCTCTTACAGAGGACCTGCGTTCGGTTCCCAGCACCCTCATGGCAGCTAATAATAGTCCATAACTCCAGTTCCAGGGGATCTGACACCCTCTTCTGATCTCCATGGGCACAGCTTGACATAGGTGCACTTACATACATGCAGGCAATATACTCATAAAAAATAAAAATTTAGGGGGCTAGAGAAATGAGTCAGCACTTGAGAGCCCTGCCTGCTCTTGCAGAGGACCTGGGTTCAATTCCCAGAACCCACATGGCAACAAACAGCTGTCCATGCCTCCAGTTCCAGGGGAATCCGATGCTGCCTCTGACTTCCAAGGGCATTGCACGACACAAGTACACTTACATACATTCGGGCAATATACTCATACACATAAAATAAAAATAATAAAATATTTTTTAAGGAATGTAGAAAATAGCAATTACAGGCAAAGATGCAAAGATTGGTGGAAAGAGTTCTTTTACACTGGTGGTAGAAACGCAAATTACTATAGCCATTATGAAAATCAGCATGAAGTTTCCTCAAAAAAACAAAGCTGGACATGGTGGCACATA
The DNA here is from genome assembly GCF_000622305.1 of Nannospalax galili. Taxonomy (NCBI): domain Eukaryota; kingdom Metazoa; phylum Chordata; class Mammalia; order Rodentia; family Spalacidae; genus Nannospalax; species Nannospalax galili. The sequence goes on from NW_008347131.1 coordinate 508,996, forward strand.
CCTGTAATCCCAGCACTTAAGAGATATAGACAGGAGGATCAGGAGTTCAAGGCCAGCCTTGGCTATATAGAGAGTTTAAGGCCAGTCTGTACTATACAAGACTCAGTCTCAAAACAACCCTGGAAATCAAACTACATATGATCTAGCTATGGCATTCCTGAAAATATACCTGAAGGAATCAAAGGCAGGGTATGATAGAGACCCCTGCACACCCGTGATTATTGTGGCACCACTCACAGTAGCTAAGTTATGGAATCAGCCTAGGTGCCATCAACATAAGTTTGGTATACATATAAATTGAAGTATTATTCATATGTAAAGAATTAAGTTTTTCCAGCCAGGTGTAGTGGCACATACCTTTAATCCCAGCACTCGGGAGGTAAAAGCAGGTGGAGCTCTAGGCCAACTGGGGCTACAGGAAGACCATGTCTAAAACAAACAAACCAAAAATTAAATTATTTCATTTGCTAGGAAATGATGGAACTGGAGACCATTGTGTCAAGTAAAATAAACCAGAAAGATAAGTATTGGATGTTTTCTCTCATATGTGGAATCTAGATTTTTAAAAAGTATTTATTATTTTTATTTTATATATGAGTGTATTGCCTGCATGTGTGTAAGTGTGTATGTGTCGTGCAGCCCCCTCAGAGGTCAGAAGAGGGCATTGGATTCCACTGGAACTGGAGTTTTAGACAGTTAACCACCATGTGGTTGCTGGGAATCAAACCCAGGTCTTCCTCAAGAGCAGCTGATGCTCTTAACTTCTGAGCCATCTCTCCAACCCCTCTAAATTTTTTTTTTTTTTTGAGACAGAGTCTCCCTGTAGCCCCCAGCTGGCCTGGAACTATGTAAGACCAGGCTAGCCTCGCAGAGATCCACCTGCCTCTGCCTCCCAAATGCTGGGATTAAAGGCATGTGCCACTATGCCCAGCATCTAATTTTTTTTTAAGGCATGAAAGTAGTTGAAAAATAAATAATATAAATGTTGCTTTTTCCTTTGCAAAAAAAAAAATGAAAGTAAAAGGGGAACTATTAGAGAAGAGAAAAGGGCTTGGTGAGGAAGGTAAGGGAGGGTAGTGGAGGTGGTATGACCTGAGTGTGGTATATGCATGTGTGAGAATAGCATAATGAAACCTGTTATTAAACTTAAAACAAGAGAGGAGGCCCAGGTTAGACCTTGACAGATGGGGAGAACTCAAATAGGAGGGAGGGAAGAAGGGATTTTGAGGCAGCATGAACACTGGTGTTAGTTATAATTGTGCTTGAAAAGACAGAGAGGAACATGGCTTGTGTAGAATGATAAGTAGTTAGGATTTATAGTGGAGAAATTTGCTCTATTGCCAAGTTGATTCATGAGGTCTTTATTTCAATATATTCCAAATTTTTCAATAGTTTCTCCAAATATTGACTCTGAATAGCTATAGAAACTATGGCTGCTAGTAACATTTCTTATTTTAGTATATTGAGGTTGAAGGCTCATCCATGTGTGCTATAATCCTGCCATCTCTGTCTGTAAACTTGTACTCAAACCAACCAGTGTTTTTGTCTATGTTTTCTTAACTTGTTAATATCTCCCTATGATCTTCTTGCATTACAATAGTGAAAGGGGGCTGGAGAAATGACTCAGCAGTTAAGAGCACTGAGTGCTCTTGCAGGACCCAGGTTCGATTCCCAGCACCCACATGGTGGCTAACAGCCATTAGTAACTCCAGTTCCAGGGGGATCCAGTACCCTCTTCTGACCTCCATGGCCATGGCACAACATGGGTGCACTTAACACACATGCAGCCAATACATTCATATGCATAAACACAAAATTAAAATAATAAAATGGTGAAAGGCAACAGTGTGGGGTGGTTATAAAACAGTTTATTTTTTATTTGTCTCACTATGTACCTCTGATTGTTCAGAAACTCGATATGTAGACCAGGTTGACCTCAATCTCATAGAGATCCACCTGCCTCTGCATCCTGAGTGCTGGGATTAAAGGAAGGCACCACCATGCCCAGCTAGTTTATTTTATTTTAAATAACGTTGAGGGCTAGAGAGATGGCTCAGTAGTTAAGAACACTGACTGCTCTTGCAGAAGACTAGAGTTTGGTTCCCAGCACCTACATGGCAGCTAACAACTGTTTAAAATTCCCATTCTAGGGAAACTGATACCCTTTTCTGGCCTCTGTGGCCATTGCATGCATGTGGTACACTTATATACAGGCAGGTAAAACAACTCATACACATAAATTAATTAAATAAAAAAATTTAAATACATTAAAATAGAGACTTTTCACTGGGCACAGTGGCACACACCTTTAATCCCAGCATTCAAGATTCAGAGGCAGACAGATCTCTGTGAGATCCAAGCCAGCTTGGTCTACATAGTGAGCTCCAGACAAGCTGGACCTACAGGGAGATCCTGTCTCAAAAAAGACCCCCCCCCCCAAAAAAATTGAGACTTTTCAAACAATGGAGTAAGGATTCACTTTTACTAGTTTCCTGTTTAATATGACATTATGTTTATAGCACACATGCTATACTGCTCTCAAGTAAATTGTTTATGCAAACAAGTCTTCCTGAGAACCGTATATTTGAAAGTTAACCATAAAGCTTTTGGTTTTGAGTTTGTGTATTTATTAAGTGCTTTAATGTTCAAAGTACTGTGCGAGATGAAAGATATGCAAAGAACTCTTCTGTTCATCTCATTCTACTGTTCATCCATTCAACAATGCTGTTAGTGTGTCCTCTGTTCCAGGTCTTCTAGATGCTGCTGTAAAAGGGATAAAAGAGTATAGTTCTGTTTTATAGAGTTCATAGTCTAATTGGAAAGAAAACACCATGTAAATTCTTTCAGATCTCTGATAGAAAATGTCAAGTTAGAAATGTGTACATGACTGGAAGACGGCTCAGAGGTTAAGAGCACTGGCTGCTCTTGCAGAGGACCAAATTCAGTTCCCAGCACTAACATGGAGGCTCATAACCATCTGTAACTTCAGTCCCAGGGGATCTGACACCCTCTTCTGAAGGGTACAAGGCATACATGTAGTGCACATGCATATATATAGGCCAAACACCCATATACATAAAATGAAAATAAATCAATCTTCTTTAAAATGTTTTTATGTACTTTCCCTTTAGACAACAAAAAATTATTACAAAGGAGGAAAAGAGATAAAAAGGCAAAAGGATAAAGAAGAGAGAGGAAATCATGACGAGTGATGTCAATCAGGTTTATAGAACGTGGCCAACAGATGGCTGGAGACTGATGTAGCAGAGATAGCTGATGATTGCTTGTAGAAGGGAAAGGTGTCCATTGTGCTATAGAAGTCTAAAAGGATTTAAAAAATTGGAGGTGTCTGCTAGGTAGGGTGGTGCACTCCTTTAATCCCAGCACTTGGGAGGCAGAGGCAGGTGAATTTCTGTGAGATTGAGGCCAGCCTAGTCTACATAGTGAGTTCCAGGCCAGCTGCTGGGGTTATCGGAGACCCTTTCTAAACAAAAAAAAAAAAAAAAAAAAAAACAAACAAACAAAATATGGACTACATCTAGGAAGATGAGATTATGGGACCTGAAACTCAAGGGCCTGACCCAGGAGTGAGATAAAGAGGATGTTTAGACCTGTACTATCAGGTTGTACCAGGATAATAGTTTGTAAAGAACTAGAAAGCAATCAATTCACATTGAAGGGGCAGGACAGAAGGCTCCAGAAGGAATATCTGCAGGGAAACTGACAGATCATCTGCTGTGGTAGACCATGTTCAGTTAGAGGATTAAAGATTACTACCTGAAGTGGTGAAATATACTTAAAAACTCCAAGCAAACCAAGAAAGAGATCATTTTTCTAAGAAGAACAAAACGTTGTACAAGAAAAAGTAATAATAAAACCTGTGGTTTGGCAGTGAATACTGTTTACATAGTGACAGATACTGAATGTTTGTGTGCTTAAATTAGTACAGCATAATGAAAGGATGGGAGGTAGAAAGCATATGTAGCTAAGAAGATAATTTATCCTCAGTGAAGTCATAAGATATGTCTAATCTTTTTAAATTAAAAAATAGCAAGCCGGGTATGGTGGCACACACCTATAGTCCTAGCACTTGGGAGACAGAAGCACACGGATCTCTGTGAGTTCAAGGCCAGCCTGGTCTACATAGTGAGTTCCAGGCCAACTGGGCCTACAAAGAGACACTGTTTCAAATCCCTTCCCACCAAAAAAAAAAAAGCAGCATAGGACTGGGAAGATGCTCAGTGGTTCAAGCATTTGCTATACAAGCATGAGGACCTGAGTTTGGATCCTCAGAACCCATGTAAAGGTTGGGTGTGGTTGTGTGTGTGCCTGCCACCCCAGTGCTGTGGGGAGTGGAGGCAGGCCTATCACTGGGGCTTGCTGACCTCTAGTTCTAGATTGCTGTCTCAAAGGAATAAGGCAGAGAATAGTAGAGCAGGACATCTGACATCCTCCTCTGGCCTCTGCGTGTGCACACCCAGATACACCACACACACATACACAGGAAATAGCAACATAAACATGATTAAATGCAAGAGTTGATGAGTTTGTTGAATAGGATTGGTTAAAACTTGCTATAGTGGTTTGGTTTGGTTAAAGTGAATTTGAGAAGCCATGGAAGCTTTCAAAGGAATTTATCTAGCAGGGATTCAAAACTGATGGATAGATCAGAAGTAAAGATATAGATGGTAGTTAAAATAGTGGAAAGGGATACAAACGTAGTAAGAAAGGACAAGGGCAAAGCATGTGGTTTTTTTCTATTTTTAATAAATTAATTAGTTGATTAATTAATTTTGGGGGAGGGACAAGGTTTCATATAGGCTAGGCTGGCCTTGAACTGTGTAGCTAAGAATGATTTTGAACTCCTGATCCTCTTGTCTCCACCTCCCAAATGCTGGAATTATAGGAGTCTACTATCACTTCCAGCTTTTAATTACAATAATTAAACATATTTATAGACTACAGTAAGATGATTGATATGTACACAATGTATATTGATCAAACCAAAATAATTGATTTTTCTATATTTTCAAATATGTATCATTTCTTTGTCTTAAAATTTTTGAACACTTCTCTTATAGTTCTTTATAAAATACAATAAATACATATAATCATTATAATTATAGTCATGCCAGTTCACCTGTTGTTTGTTTCCTGTTGTCTGATCTTCCTCTGTCCTCAAAGAGACTCATTTAAATGAAAAGACTCAGAAAATAAATCAGAATGTATAGCAGTAGGATGATGTGCATTGTAGAGGACAAGGGAGGAAGGGTGCAAGGAAATGATGGGCAACAACATCAGCTGCTGCAAGTGCAGAGCTAAGACAGCTCATCCAGAGGCCACCCAGGACTTTCAAGGGAGCAGTTTTTGTCTGGCATGGTGGGGCATGCCTTTAATCCCAGCATGGATCTCTGTGAGGTCAAGGCCAGCATGGTCTATGTAGCAAGTTCCAGACCAGCTGTGGCTACAGGGAGACCCTGTCTCAAAAACAAACAAAAGAGCAGTTTTTGTTGAAGGCTGGAAACAATATTGAAGTAGTGAATGAATAAATGAATGAATGGTAAAGGTAAATGGAGGTAATGAATATAGCACACTCTTCTGAGAAAATGAATGGGTGAGAAAGGAAGAAGGCAGTACCTTTAGTGAATAGTCTATGAAATATTTGGTAGATTAAGGGATCACTTATGTGTGTGTGGGGAGATAGCAAGAAGATACTAGAACACAGAAGCTCAAAATGCAAGTATAAGGGAAATAACTGGTGGAGGATGGTCCAGGGAAACTGAGGCACAGACTCAAGAGCACAGAAGAGTAGCCTTAGGAAAGACAAGGGTTGGTATTCCTTTGAGAGAAGGAAGGAAGAGGTGAAGAAAGTGAAGATGCAGCAAAATACTGGTGTTGAAGAAGGAAACTGAAGGACTTAAGCAATCAAATGGTTTCACTCTTTCCACAAAATCAGATTATCTATGGAGAGTTGGGGTTTGGTGCATTGGGTTCACTGTGAGACTTGAGAATGGAAAATGTTGAGCATCTGCCACAAGAAGAGTGACATAAAAGGATGTGAGTGGAAGGCTTGGCTATGCAGTAGCTGCACAAGTCCAGCTGAGGTCAGATAGTATCAGTGTATAATAAAGCCAGTGTGATTTTCAAGAATGCCGTATCTCAAAATCATACTAATCATCTTGGCTGGGATAGCATTTCCTTGGAGATCCTGGAGAGACATCTCAGGGTTCAAAAACTTAGTGTTTGTTCAAGGAAAGCTAATGCTTAGGAGTACCAGAGAACAGTTTTCCTTATTGTACACTTCAGTCAGGTCATTTGGAGGCCTTGTGGGAAGAATCATGGGCCAGGAGGAAGACATATACTTAAGAGAAGCAAGGCAGTTTGGTATCAAAGAGATCTATGGCTCCCTGGATATCTAGACACAGATCTGAGGGTGGGAGCATGCTAGAGAACATCTGGATTCAGATAAAAGAAAAGCCAAAGAGAAGTGACGTCATGTGGGATTACACTGGAGGCTGCTCAGCCAGATGGAAGACATAGATAAAGTGTTCCTGAAGGAGATCACAGGCCTTGAGTGAGGAGAGCATTTGAGAGGGATGGAAGAGTCAGGAGAGCATGCCAAAGGGATGGAAGCACCAAGACACAAGCTCAGCATCATGCTGAGCCAAAAAGCTGTATCCTTAATTCCTTGATTCGCCCCCGCCCCCAGCCTTTTTGTTTATGCTTTTCTGATCATCAAAGAATCACATAGCAAAGAAGCAGTACAGGGAAGTGTAATGAAGCCCAGTAATCTGCCACCCACAGCCTCGCCATGCAAGTGCCTGCTTATCATGGCTAGTATTTTCTATGATTTGTTTTCTCTGCATACAAGAGAGTATGTTGAATACCCATTTTTTATATTTATGTATGTGTGTACATAAGTATGTGTGTAAATGCGGTACACACATGTCACAGTGTGCTTTTGAAAGTCTGCAGACAACTTTGGGTGTCAGTTTTCACCTTCTACCTTATTTGAGACAGGGTCTTGCTGTTCACTGCTGTGTATTCCAGGCCCACTGGGCCATAAGCTTCCAGAGATTCTCCTGTCTCTGCCTCCCATCTCACAATAGCAGCACTGGGATTACAGACACGTGCTGCCACGCCCAGCCATACATACTTCTAGGGATGCAAACTCAGATCCAATGCTTGCATAGCAAGTACTCTACCCATTGAGCCATCTCCCCAACTCCTGAATGCACATTTTTAGATAACCTGTTTTTTAAACATAGAAGCTTTTTTCATGTACTTTTTCTTATATATCAAAAATATATATTCATATGCCTTAAAGTTATTTAAAAATTTTAATCTTTAATCTTCACATTATGTTCATCTTTCAAAAGGAAGAAGTGAGATCCAGAGTCTTGATATAATTGTTAAACTCTTACTATTGATTATTTGCTGCCTTTATTCACATTTTTCTGAAGGTAATAGTGATTAGTCAGGAGAAAGAAATGAGGCATAACAATTTGAAAGAGGAAGGGGGAATTACATAATTGAAGGTGATGTGATAACTGGAATGACTAAAAGAGTCAAATTGAACTCTATTATAAATAAATATTAAAATTCAGCAAGGATAGGCCAGGCGTGGTGGCACACACCCATAGTTCCAGCACTTGAGAGGCAGAAGCAGGCAAAGCTCTGTGAGTTCCAGGCCAGCTGGGGCTACAGGGAGACCCTGTTTCAAAAAGACCAAGAAATAAACAAACAAACAAATAAATAAAATTCAGCAAGCTAGGTGGTCAAGGTATACTAAAGCTAATAAATTATTTTAAGAAGAATAGTCTTAAAAACAAGCAAGAAACAAAGATCTTGGTTTTATTTTTTTAAATATTTTACTTATTTTTATTTTATGTGAATGCGTGTATTGCCTACATGTAGGTAAGTGCACCCATGTCGTGCAATGCCTGCAGAGGACAGATCCCCTGGAACTGGAGTTACAGATAGTTGTTAGCTGCCATGTGGATGCTGGGATTCAAACCTGGGTCTTCTGCAAGAACAGCCAGTGTCCTTAACCACTGAGCCATCTCTCCAGCCCCAGATCTTGTTTTTAATAGCTTAAGTAAATACAGTAGCTGGGCACGGTGGCACATGCCTCTAATCCCAGCTATTTACAAGGCCAGGGCAAGAGAATCATAAGTGAAAGGCTGACCTGGGCAACATACCAAGACCCACCTCAAAAGACTGAAAATACATTTCTAGGGATAAGGCTAACAAGGATCTGCAGGGACTACGTGCAGAGAACTTCAAAACATCCTTGAACAATGTGCAAGAAAACCTGGGCATGTGGAAAGGGAGACATCAGATCAGGATGCTGCCAGTGTTCCCTCATTCAACCTACAAATTAATATGACCTCAGTAATAAGTATTGGAAAATTCTTTGATTTGTTTGCTTATTTTGTTAAGGCAAGCGGATTATAAACTGTATAATATGTAAACTCAAAGAATCAGAAATATCCTGAGATCTCCAGATCTTAGAATCTATCATAAGGCTATGATAATTCTGCTAAATAATTGCTAGCTCCAAATCACCATTTCAAGCACTTTATTTAAAATTTTATTTTTTTTATGTGTATGAGTGTATTAACCTGTATGTGAGTGTACCCATGTTGTGCAGGCAGTGCTCAAGGAGATCAGAAGAGGGCATCAGATTCCCTGGAGTTATGGAGAGTTGTTAGCCACCATATGGGTGCTGGGAACTGAACCCTGGTCCTCTGCAAGAGCAGCCAGTGCTCTTAACCGCTGAGTCACCTCTCCAGCCCCTGTTCTAAGCACTTTAGATAGAATCATTTAACCTTCACAACAGCCCACTCGATTAACTTGTTCAGGCTCACGGTACCAGTAAGTGGCAGTTTAAATTTGAACGTGGGCCAGTTCCAGAGTATGTGCTCTTAAGCACCACTTTAAAAAAAAAAAAAAAAAAAAGATTCTGGGAAATCAAAACCAGGGTCTTGCACTTGTAGAGAAGTGTGGTACCCCTGAGGTGTACCTGCAGCCCCTTAATTTACTTATTCAAAGTGTTCAATTCAGTGATGTGTGTTTGTGTTCACATGGATATACACATACACAGTGGACAAGTGTGTGTGGAGGTCAGAGGTTGATATCAGACGCTTCCTCAATCAAGACAAGTTCCCTCACTGAACCTGGAGTTCATCCATACGGCTGGGCTGGCTGACCAGCGAGCCCCTGGGATCCTCCTATCCCTACCTCCCCTGCGCTAAGATTACAGGCACAGTCAGCCATGCTGGGCTTTTTACATGGGTGCTGGGGATCCAAACTCAAGTCTTCATACTTGCACAGCTGCCTCCTCAGCCCTCAATTCAATTATTTTTTTAAAAATTATCCCTCTCGGGGAACAAACCCTATGTCCATTAGCAGTAATGCCCCTTCCTCACCACCTACTAATGACCATCTCTATTCAACCATTAATTGATCTTTGGTGTCTATAGATAATGCTTATTTTGGGTACTTCGTATTGATAGGATCCTGTAGTATAGAGACTTCTGTATCTGGCTTCCTTCAGTTACTGTTTTCAAGGTTTTTTTCATATTGTATCATGCAATAATACTTTGTCCCTTTTATGTCCAAATACTATTCCATTGAATGATTGTATCACATTTAGCTTATCCACTACCTAATGATAGACACTAAGTCATTTCCACTTTTTGGCTATCCTAAATAATGCTGCTGTGAACATTTGCCAACAGATTTTTGTGTTAATGTATTTTCATATCTTTTGGGTATCTATGTAGGAGTGGAATGCTGGATCATGTGAAAATTCAGTGTTTAACAGAACTGCCAGGCTGTGGCTGTACTATTTTATATTCCTTCTAGCAATGTGTGAGGGTTGCAACTTCTCTACATCCCTTCTAAAACTTGATATATTATCTTTTTAATTATAGCCATGTCAGTGGATGTAAAATGATGTCTCACTATGCATGCTTTTAGTTTGTTTTTCCCAGATAACTAATGATGTTGAGCATCTCTTTATGTGCATATTGACCATTTACACATCTTTGGAGAAATATTCATCCACATTATAGTATATAGCAGCACTTTGTTCCTTTTTATTGTTGACTGATATTCCATTGTGTTGCCATAGAAGTCTTGTTTTGTTTTCTTTCTTTTTTTTGTTCACTGTCACTATTAATGAATATTACATTATGCAGTTTTTTTCTATTACAAATAAAGCTCTTAGTATATATTTTTGGCCTTTTTGAGACAGGGTCTCCTTGTAGCCCCAGCTGTCCTGGAACTCGCTTTGTAGACCAGGCTGGCCTTGAACTCACAGAGATCTGCCTGCCTCTGCCTCCCGAGTACTGGGATTAAAGGCATGGACCACCACTCCCGGCCTTGCCTAATTTTCAATGGGTGGCTTTTGTCTTTTTATTATTGAGTAGTAGGAGTTCTTTATATAGTCTGATTTATTTATATGTGTGTTCTGCAAACATTTCCTCCCATATATCCTTTCTTGATTTCTTCCCTCCTTCCTTCCCTCCCTCCCTCTATCTCTGTCTCTGCCTCTCTCTCTTTGAACAAGATCTCATGTATCCCAGGTTGACATGGTACTTGATAAGTAGTTGAGGATGACCTTGAACTTTGACCCTCCTGCCTCTGCCTCCTGAGTTCTGGGATTACAGGCATGCACCACCATGCCCATTTTATGTGGTGCTGGGGATGACTTCATGCATGCTAGGCAAGCACTCCTCTAACTGACCTACATCCCCCTCCCCTGATTTCTTTAATGATGTCTTTTATTGGGAACTTTTAAAGTCCATTTCAGAATATTTTTCTTTTATATTTAGTGTCTTCAGGGTCCAATCTAAAAAGTATTTTTTAATACTAAGTGACTGAATTACCCTATATTTTATTCTAAAAACATTAGAGACTCAGTGTTTTTGGTTTGTTTCTTTTTCTTTTTGTTGTTTGTTGTTTTTTTTGACAGGGTCTCTCTGTAGCCCTGGCTGCCTGAAACTCACTGTGTAGGCCAGGCTGCCCTCAGTTTCACAGAGATCTGCCTGCCTCAGCCTCCTGAGTACTGGGATTGAAGGTGTGCACCACACCTGGCAAAGACTCAGTTTTTATAGTTATATATAT